>NC_057800.1:155946831-156054621 GCF_018294505.1 Triticum aestivum | reverse complement strand
TGCCGCGCCTCGCCGCCGCTTCCCAGACGCCGGCGAGCAGAGCAGAGCCGCCCTCCGTCTCTGGTCTCCTTCCCCAGCTCCGGCCGACCTCCTCCTCGACGCTGGTGTCAACACCGGCGAGCTCCCCGGCAATCCTCGATCTACGTGCACGAACCCTAGATCCGGATCTGAGAGGGTTGACTTTTTCCCTAGCTCCAGTATTTTTTTTTTGCATTCTTCATCGCATCATAACTCATCAACCGTGGCTCCATTTTGGGCGTGTAGCATGTCAACTTGTTTGTCTCGACGAATATTTCATTTCATTCCATTGCAGCATGCTCATTTGAGTTCATCTTAATGCCCTAAATGTTGTTGCAAGAGTGCTATGCAATGTTAGTTTCAGATTCTTATCAGAGATTGGACATTTGTCATTTTTGCCATGTTTAATGTGTGCCTCCTATGAACTTGAGCCCTACATGTGTTTTGAAATATGCCATGCCATCTTTACAGGGGTGTATGCCATGTATTTTTGTGATCTCTGTGGTGACTAGCACAAGCATGCAAAGTAGCTCTCGTAATGTTGCTGATTTCAGGGACTTAGAATTCTTCTAAGTCTTTGCCCTGTTAATATTTTTATGCCATGTATCCTTGTTGCTACAGAGTGATTCATGCCTCTTTCGAGCATGTTCAGTAAGGATCATTTTGAGATATTGTTGTGCTCTATCCATCAATGTCTTTGTTTGCAATTATGGAGCACCCTAGCTTGACTCAACCGAGCTCTAATTTTGCTATAAAATGTTCCTGGCAGAATGTTTACGTGTTAAGCATTTTTGCCGAGGTTGTTGTAGTTGATCCATGCATGCTATGAGGGTGTTCTTGCCATGTTTAGCTTCTATGCCATGTCTACTTGTTGGGTGTATGCTTAGTTTGTCAAGCAATGCCTCGTGGTGAGTGCATCGATCTCATAAACATGCCTACTTAATATCTGTTTTGCCATGTTCCAGTTTTCTACTAAGTCTGAATCTGTTAACGAAAGTTGTTATGTGCACATGGTTGCCATTGTATTTTCTGATCCTTTTTGGCTTATGGTCAGTAAGGGACTTTTGTTGTATGCTTTGAGTAGCTTCATGCCGTTCCTTGCTTTGCCATGATATGTTCCTATAGCATGTTGTTATCGTGCTCTAAATATTGCTTCCTGATGTTAAATTCCTGACATGTTATTTCCACTAAGTCTGTAACCTGATATCTTTTTCACTTTTGCCATGCTTGTTTGAACATGCTATTGAGTGAATTAGCCGTAGCTCAGTGTTCATCTTTTGTCAAGCATCTTGAGTGGATCCCTGGAATGTTCTTTGTTGTTATGTTAGAGTGCCGTAGCTTGTTGTTTTTTATGCATTTAGATGGCCTCGTGCTGTTAATCGCAGATCGGTGCCATATTTGTTTTGCTTGTCATTTGCAAAGCGTGCATCCGTTTCCGGTGATCTTTATATCGATTTCGACCGAAATCAACTCATCTTTCCAGTGGCACTCTTGGTTTTCCAAGTTGAGGCCAGGTTCAATCTTTCCTTTCTGAAACATGCATATGCATTGCATATCGCATCCCGTATATCATGCCATGTTTTGCATCATGTTGCTTGTGCATTGCACGTGGTTGATTGTGTCTCCCTTTGCTTGTGTTCTTGCTTGGGTAGAGCCGGGAGACGAGTACGTAATCGAGGAGCCCGTTGAGTATGCTTACGAGGATCAAGATAACGTCAACTCGGAGAACTTTGCAAGCAAGGTGACCATACCCTCGAAATCACTTCTATCTTTGCTTGCTAGATGCTCGCTCTTTTGCTATGCCTATGCTACGATACCTACAACTAGCTATCATGCCTCCCATATTACCATGACAAGCCTCTAACCCACCTTGTCCTAGCAAACCGTTGTTTGGCTATGTTACCGCTTTGCTCAGCCCCTCTTATAGCGTTGCTAGTTGCAGGTGAAGATTGGAGTTTGTTCCTTGTTGGAACATGTTTATTGTTGGGATATCATTATTATACCTTGTCTACGTTAATGCACCTATATACTTGGTAAAGGGTGGAAGGCTCGGCCTTATGCCCGGTATTTTGTTCCACTCTTGCTGCCCTAGTTTCCGTCATACCGGTGTTATGTTCCTTGATTTTGCGTTCCTTACACGGTTGGGTTATAATGGGGACCCCTTGACAGTTCGCCTTGAATAAAACTCCTCCAGCAAGGCCCAACCTTGGTTTTACCATTTGCCACCTAGCCTTTTTCCCTTGGGTTTCGCGGACTCAAGGGTCATCTTTATTTTAACACCCCCCCCCCCGGGCCAGTGCTTCTCTAAGTGTTGGTCCAAACTGAGCGATGTCCGGCGCCCCCTGGGCAACCAGGGTCTATGCCAACCCGATGTCTAGCTCATCCGATGTGCTCTGAGAACGAGATATGTGCAGCTCCTATCGGGATTTGTCGGCACATTCGGGCGGCTTTGCTGGTTTAGTTTTACCATTGTCAAGATGTCTTGTAACCGGGATTCCGAGTCTGATTGGATTGTCTTGGGAGAATGAATATCCTTCGTTGACCGTGAGAGCTTGTGATGGGCTAAGTTGGGACACCCCTGCAGGGTTTTGAACTTCTGAAAGCCGTGCCCGCGGTTATGGGTATATGGGAATTTGTTAATGTCCGGCTGTAGAAAACCTGAACCCTAACTTAATTAAAATGAATCAATGGAGTGTGTGGCTGTGATGGTCTCTTTTCGGCGGAGTCCGGGAAGAGAACACGGTCTTGTGTTATGCTTGAACGTAGGTTGTTCTAGGATCACTTCTTGATCTTAGTTTATCGATCGTGCCTTGCCCTCTCTTCTCGCTCTCATTTGCGTATGTTAGCCACCATATATGCTAGTGCTTGCTGCAGCTCCACCTCATACCTTTTCCCTACCTATAAGCTTAAATAGTCTTGATCACGAGGGTGTGAGATTGCTGAGTCCCCGTGACTCACAGATTACTTCAAAACCAGATGCAGGGACTGATGATTCCGCTCCAGGAGATTCGACTGAGCTCAAGTGGGAGTTCAATGAGGACTTAGGACGATACTACGTTTCCTTTCCAGACAATCAGTAATGGAGCCCAGTTGGGTCAATCGGGGACATTATGCATTTGGGGTTGTCTTTATTTTGGTTCTGTAGTCGGACCTTGATTGTATCTGGGTGAATGTAATGATATTTATGCTATTGTGTGACGTGGCGATTGTAAGCCAACTATGTACCTCTTTTTCCTTATTCATTACATGGGTTGTGTGAAGATTACCCCACTTGCGACATTGCTTACAATGCGGTTATGCCTCTAAGTCATGCTTCGACACGTGGGAGATATAGCCGCATCGTGGGCGTTACATGAGGCCAAGATATTCCATTCTTACCATATGAATCTTGATCTCTAGCCTTTCCCAAGTTGCTTTCCACTCAAATCTTCTTTCCACCAAATCCATATCCTGTGAGAGAGAGTTGAGTGTTGGGGAGACTATCATTTGAAGCACAAGAGCAAGGAGTTCATCATCAACACACCATTTGTTACTTCTTGGAGAGTGGTGTCTCCTAGATTGGCTAGGTGTCACTTGGGAGCCTCCTACAAGATTGTGGAGTTGAACCAAGGAGTTTGTAAGGGCAAGGAGATCGCCTAATTCGTGAAGATATACCGCTAGTGAGGCAAGTCCTTCGTGGGCGGCGGCCATGGTGGGATAGACAAGGTTGCTTCTTCATGGACCCTTCGTGGTTGGAGCCCTCCGTGGACTCACACAACCATTACCCTTCGTGGGTTGAAGTCTCCATCAATGTGGATGTACGATAGCACCACCTATCGGAACCACGACAAAAACATCCTATTGCGTTTGAATCCTCCAAACCCTGCCCTTTACATTCTTGCAAGTTGCATGCTTTACTTTCCGCTGCTCATATACTCTTTGCATGCTTGCTTGAATTGTGTTAAGATTGCTTAACTTGTCCAAAGTTGCTAAAATCTGTCAAGAACTAAAATTGGGAAAAGGATAAGTTTTTATTTGGTCAAGTAGTCTAATCACCCCCCCCCTCTAGACATACTTTCAATCCTACAAGTGGTATCAAAGCTTTGGTCTCCATTTGCCTTGATTTTCATAGCTTTTGGAAGTCATAGCCTTGGTTCCACAACCTAGGAGAGTATGGCGCTAGCGAGGGAAACTACCACCGTAGAGGTCCTTACTTTGATGGTACTAATTTTGCTAGTTGGAAGCATAAGATGAAAATGCATATTCTTGGACATAACCCCGCCGTATGGGCTATTGTGTGTATTGGCTTGCAAGGTGAATTATTTGATGGGAGAGAACCGAATCGTGAAGCTACCGCGGAAGAGTTGAAGATGCTGCAATACAATGTTCAAACTTGTGATATCCTCTTCAACGGATTGTGCCCCGAAGAATTCAAGAAAATCAGCCGTCTTGAGAATGCAAAGGAAATTTGGGATACTTTGATTGATATGCACGAAGGTACCGACTCCGTCAAGGAATCCAAGTTGGATGTGCTTCAAAGTCAGCTTGACAAGTTCAAAATGAAGGATGGTGAAGTGTACTCTAGGCTTGCTCTTATCACAAATGAGATCACCGGCTTAGGAAGTGAAGAGATGACCGACAAATTCATCATCAAGAAGATCCTAAGAGTTTTGGACGGAAAATATGATACCGTTTGCACATTGATCCAAATGATGCCCAATTACAAAGATCTAAAGCCAACGAAAGTCATTGGAAGAATTGTTGCTCATGAGATGTCACTCAAGGATAAGGAGTAGCTCCATAACAAGTCAAGTGGTGCTTACAAAGCCTCATGTGAAGCTCCCACATCATCAAGTGAGAAACAAACCTTCAATGAAGAATTGAGCCTAATGGTGAAAAACTTCAACAAGTTCTAGAAGAGTAGAAGCAAAGAGAGAAGTTCCAAGTCAAGGTCCTACAATGACAAAAGATCTTCTAGTTGAGAGCGAAATTGCTACAATTGTGGAAGACCCGGACACTATTCCAATGAGTGTATGGCACCCTACAAGAGAAGAGAAGATTCTCCAAAAAGAAGAAGTAGAAGAGAAGAATCACCATCAAGAGAGAGAAGGAGTAGAGATGATCGTTATGAACGAAGAACATCCCGGAGAAGCAAAGATTCGGAAAGGAAGGACAAGTCATCAAGGAGCTACACAAAATGAAGACATCAAGCTCATGTTGGTGAATGGGTATCCGGCTCCGACTCCGACAATCACTCCGAGAGAAGCTATCACTCCGACTCCGAATATACTCAAGATGAAGGTGTTGCCGGTCTAGCACTTGTGTCAACCAACTCCTACGACATATTTGATTCACCAAATGAAGGACTTGGAAGATGCTTCATGGCTAAAGGCCCAAAGGTATCACACCCCGAGTATGTTGATTTCAATAGTGATGAAGATGACTTGTTAGGTGATGATGATTTACTTGTTGATAACTGTCGGTGTCAAAACTGGCAGATCTCGGGTAGGGGGTCCCGAACTATGCGTCTAAGGCGGATGGTAACAGGAGGCAGGGGACATGATGTTTACCCAGGTTTGGGCCCTCTTGATGGAGGTAATACCCTACGTCCTACTTGATTGATATTGATGATATGAGTATTACAAGAGTTGATCTACCACGAGATCTTAGAGGCTAAACCCTAGAAGCTAGCCTATGGTATGATTGTATGTATATATCTATCGACTAGCCTGGCCTCGGTTTATATAATGCACCAGAGGCCTAGGATAACAAGAGTCCTAGACGAATACGCCAGTGGGGAGAAGTCCTTGTCTTGATCGCCAAGTCTTGTGGAATCTTCCTTGTATGCGGCAGTTGTCCGAACTGGCCCACGAGTATACGGCCATGGGGGTCCTCGGCCCAATCTAACAGATCGGGAGATGATGTGGTGAGTACCCCCTAGTCCAGGACACCGTCAGTAGCCCCCTGAACCGGTCTTCAAGTTAGGGATGCTCCTCGATTCTTCCGAACTATTCTTCATCTTCGGTCGTCGGTCTTGAAAACTGGTTCAACAAATCTTCTCATCTTCGATCTTGAGGATCGCCGAAGTGCATCCGAAGAGTTTACACGTCGGGTATCCGAGGAGCCCTTTTAAGTTTCTGGCCTTTATCAATGCCTTGTTATTTTTATGCCACACCTCGGGTTTTGAAGTTGTTCCCAGGAGGCAGTGTCCTCTTGCGTCCGAGCTCCAACGCCGGACTGCATTCGAGGTATCTTTTACAGCCGAGCACCAATGTCGGACTGCTTCTGAGCTCCAACGCCGAAATGTATCCGAGCTCCAACGCCGGACTGTGTCCAAGCTCCAACGCCGGACTGTGTCCAAGCTCCAACGCCGGACTATATCCAAGATGTCATAGATCATCTTGGTCCAAAAAAGTTGAAGGAGTTTAGCCGAGCTTAATGTCATAAATGCCCTCTATGGAGCTAGCCGCTAGCGCCTGAGCTTTATGCCGGCTGCTTCCAAGGTGGTGCACCACCCCGACCGCGGGCTGATTTTTTGTGAATATTTTTAACTGGTGCAGTTTATTCTCTGCCGATGTATATCTAGTAGCCCTCAAGGTGTGTATCAGTCTAAAACCCGAGATGCACCTGAAGGTAAGCATAAAACCGTTGTTCCCAGTAGCCCCTGAGACTCAGTTCGATGCGCGAAATCGGCCTGAGGATCAACTCCTAGCTCGGCAGCATATATAGGAATAAAAATGCAGTGTAATATATTAGAGATAATAGTGATCGGCGAACGGGCCCCTGAGGGAGGGTCGTGAGAAGTCGCCGTGATATATTAGCTTGATGGCAGATAGGTCCAGATGGTACTTATTGTTGTCCAAAGACGCGCTTTCCCATAGTTCGATCAAGCCGAACACTGAGCCTTTGAATTTTCTGCATTGAATAGGCAATGCAGTAGCCCCCGAGACACTGGTCGGGTGGCAACACCAGATCAGGGGATTGATGTGCCCCTTTCATATTTGTAAATAATGAGCGCAAAGCCCAGTAGCCCCCAAGCCTTAATGTGGGCACGGGTGGCCGAATTAAGGATCGATATCCAGAGTAAAATCACAGATTATGTGTAATGATTCTATGTATCCAAGTACTTTACATCATTATTTTGACTCCATTGCGACCGTTTATCAGTTGAAAGTGGCCCATCGTCGGCCTCTACCCCTTAGATACTACGCAGGGTGTTTCCGCAATAACAAAACAACCCTTAGCCAATGTCTTGGTGCCCGAAGGCGATTGTGTTAGCAGAAACGAGGCAATCAGATATGCGGGGTTTATAACTTTTGCTTAGTCATAGGATCTTTAAACTGGGGAAGCTAGCTATGAGCCCCCGGTTAGTGTTTAGCGACATCTGAGGTCAAGCCGTAAACACTTCGACCAATGTTATGAACGGCCCGTCATTTAACATAATCATCAGATCGCTGACCAGTTTACGCTTATTGTGACAGTCAGTTTTCGGCTTTCTCCACTGAGGTGCTTAACCATGTGAGCTGGAAGCACAATCGCAGTGGGTCTCCCTTTGCACACCTAGCCGAACAAAGCGGAACATAGGAGGCAAGCGCAGGAGCCGGGCAACCCAACTATTGACCGAAGACACAATTCGAAACCGATGCATATATAGCAATATCCGAGAATGTTTTTGCCGAATCTCTAAAGGTGTCTGCGTTGCACTACGAGACTAATGCTGGAAACACACAAATAGATTAAAAGTGTCATAGGCTTGGAAAATCAAAAAACGTCAGTGAAAACCTGACGTCCGAATAAGATCAAGTGTTCGATGCCAATCTGAAAATTGGACTTTAGAAAAAAAAAGTGCTTATGTCGTGCTTTAACATGACACATCCTATCTCAAGACTTCAAGCGGGTCAGCCTACGGCTTCAACCTCCTATCCTGAAGGCAGACTACTTCTCATTAGGCCAGTTTAGCAAACTAAACTCTAGCAGCTTTGAGAGAGAAATTAGGCTCCCCGGCTAGTGACCACACACTCGTGTCGAAAAAGAGAGTGGTAAATAATAATAATAAAAACTTTGCAACGACTAAGAAGAAGAACACTTATTATAAAACGGCTCATATAAATTTAAGAGCCCCAAGTGACTTGGGTAAAAGAATTTTATGTATAATGATTCTATGTACCGAAGTACTAGTATCATATTTGTGTTCACCCGAACTTTAAACGCGTCTTAACCGACCGTCGGCTTCTCCCTCTTCGGTCAAGGACCGAAAAGTGTTATGTACTCCACCTGTCGAGAATATCAATGGTGTTTCCGATAACCAGGCAATCAGGCCATATGGCTGTAACAGACAAAGCACGCTCAGGGAACTTATGCTATATTACTAACAAAGTGTAAGAAGCATCTTCAAAGAAAATAGTACCCCCACCGATACCTTTCTTCGGTGCTCATTGTTACTATGAGACTTGTGCAATAGATTTTTTGTACTCATGAGTTCCGTTGTGTGCCGACCATAATTGAAAATAAGAGCGCTAGCTTCCGGCTTCACCCAGTCTGAGGTCCGGCTCGGATGACCCGATCGTGACAATCGCAGAGGTGCTCCCTTTACTCCCTAGCCGAACAATCGGGAACTTAGGGGTAAACACAGGAGCGAGGCAACCCATCTTGCAAATTGCTTAAGTCAACATGGTGCATATTGTGGCGTAATAGACAAACAAGGAACGAAGTCATACAAGTATAATCATATGCAAGAGGAAAAGCTTCATAAAGGAAGCCCCCAAGTAAATGGGTTATTTGAATTTGGTGTCACAAACAAAGTCTTGACAAGGAAATTTTTTACAAGAAACTTTTTTCCAAAAAAGTATAATGCTTGGTTGAACCGAACACAAGTTAAAATTTTAAAACTTTGAGCATGAAGGCAACTTAGCTGGTTAATGTGTTTGGTATTGATGACGCGGTCCGAGCTTGATGCGGGACAAGGTTCCATCCCCCAAGCCGGTCCCGAGGTGGCGGAGCAAAGAGCTCGGCACTTCGAAGTGGTGACATAGCACGGTCAATGCAGGCCGGCAGAGTGATGCTAAAGTCCCTGGCATGGGATAATGATGTGTTGACGAAGCCCCCCGTCCAGCCGAGGTGACATGGTATGTCAGTACGCCGAGTTGACGATACTGCCCAACCCGGATCATTTTCATGTGCACAAAAAATAGTGCAAACCGGAGATAGTAGTAGTAATAATAATTTTTTAAAAAAATCATTGCATAATAAATAATTTATGCAAAGTGAGTAATAAAAGAAATATGGCCTGGCGCCGAAGTCAATGTCGATGCAGGGCGTCGGCGTGATGCGGTAAAGGCGTGGCAAAGCCTGAATTCACAGGTCAGTCTGAGTTTTGGATGCGGCGCTCGCTGGACCATGTACGGAAAGACCGAACCACCATGCGACCGTCGTTAATGTGGCCATCATTTGATCGACCTGTGTACATATGATGGACAAACCATAGTAATAATTCCTTGGGAACAGTGAACCCAAACAAGCAAAAAATACTAGGATTAATAGCACCTGGTTTATTTGTTGTAGCAATCCGAAGAAAGGCGATTCCCAAAATTGGGACTTGATCCGCACACCCATTGCCTGATAGGCGATAAAGCGATGGCATGGCGATGCTGGCAAAGGTTGGCTCGCCGAGGCAAAGCCCTCGGTCCAGCTAACGTGACGGAGCTGGTCGGCTAGTGATGCCGAAGTGTCCGGAGTAGG
The DNA here is from genome assembly GCF_018294505.1 of Triticum aestivum. Taxonomy (NCBI): domain Eukaryota; kingdom Viridiplantae; phylum Streptophyta; class Magnoliopsida; order Poales; family Poaceae; genus Triticum; species Triticum aestivum. The sequence goes on along the minus strand of NC_057800.1, from coordinate 156,044,886 downwards.
TTGATGACGAAATAGCCAAGTCCCCGGCCTAGCCGAGGTGACGGAGTAGGCCGGCGAGGAGTTGTTGTAGTTGCCATGTCAGCCGAGGTGTTGAAGTAGTTCGGCGTGATGGACATTGGCTCGAAGAAGCAACAATGTGGCCCTGCCGATGCAGGTCATGACGTGGTCAATGCCGGCTTGATGAAGTGATCGTGCGGCGATGCCGGTGTGCCCGCTCCGTGTAATCCATGGGGCGGCGATGTTGGTGATGATTTATCCTTCGCGATGCCAAACTCTTGTTCAGCTTGCTGAGATGATGATCCGAAGAAGTTGAGCTTGGCTCAACAAAGTGACGACGTGTCTAGCGCAGGTCGGCATCCTTGGAGCAATATTGCCGGACTGGTTTGACATCAGCATGATGATGAAGATGACCTCAGGGGAGGCTTAAAATTTTATGGGCACATGTTTAGAAACGACGCACAATACCCTAGAAGAGAATTCCTCTAAAAAGGTTGTCCAATATCACGTTCATAAAGAAATATGAATTCGGGTCGGATCCGTATTCGCGCAGAAAACATATCCAAAAATTGGTCCACTTATCGGAAGGTTCCCGGAGTTTGAACCGTCGGATCAAGCTGAAATTTGGAGGGGTGGTAGATATGGGAATTCTGCAGTAGATGAACGGTTGGATCTTCCAAAGGACCTCCGAGCTGGGCTCTGGAGACCACTCCCTAAACTCATCCAGATTCCCGTCCAGATTTGACAGGGCTCCGGTAATATCGTAGATTGTCGGAGATTCCTCCATCAGAAATCGACGAAATTTTGCATGGCTGTTGTAGACGTAATTCCGCACTATTCCACCGAAGCAATCGTCAAATCAACCCTCGAGGAGGCGGTGACGGTGGATACAAGTTCACTATCCATAAAAATAGCACGACTGCTCGAGGGCAATGTTGGCGTTGAGCCCTCGAGCTCCATGGATGATTCCTCTATGATCATGATAGAGATCGGAGTTGATGTTGAAGAAGGCCCTCATCCAAACATGACGATCGGAGATGGAGCATGGTCCTCGGTCGAGTCAAGGTGACCAGTCGAGCCGGCGACGAAGATGCCGGCGTCGCAGTTGACCTGCGGGCGAGCCATTGATCCTTTTGTCGATCACACAGCGGAACTCTCAATGAAAGCACCAATGTCGGTGTCAAAACCGGCAGATCTCGGGTAGGGGGTCCCGAACTGTGCGTCTAAGGTGGATGGTAATAGGAGGCAGGGGACACGATGTTTACCCAGGTTCGGGCCCTCTTGATGGAGGTAATACCCTACGTCCTGCTTGATTGATATTGATGATATGAGTATTACAAGAGTTGATCTACCACGAGATCTTAGAGGCTAAATCCTAGAAGCTAGCCTATGGTATGATTGTATGTATATATCTATCAACTAGCCTGGCCTCGGTTTATATAATGCACCAGAGGCCTAGGATAATAAGAGTCCTAGCCGAATACGCCGGTGGGGAGAAGTCCTTGTCTTAATCGCCAAGTCTTGTGGAATCTTCCTTGTATGCGGCAGTTGTCCTAACTAGCCCACGAGTATACGGCCATGGGGGTCCTCGGCCCAATCTAATAGATCGGGAGATGACGTGGTGAGTACCCCCTAGTCCAGGACACCGTCAACAACTCTAGTGATGAATACTATGATGAAACATCAATTAATCATGCTAATCAAGATAAAACGAATGACAATGATAGGGAGAAGATTGAGTTTCTAACTAAAGAACTAAACACTCTTAAGTTAGCTCATGAAACTATCTTAGGAGATCATCAAGAACTTTTAAGGACTCATGAGAAATTACATTTTGAAAAGCTCAACCTTGAGAAAGAGCATGAGTTCTTAAAGGAAATCAATGATGATCTTCGCAAGAAAGTTTACTCTTATCCACTTACATCCCTCAAGTCAAGTCTAGTAACAAGAACAAGAAAGATTCTTTCTTTAGTAGTAACAATAATCATGCTAAATCTAATGTTGTTGCTTCTAGTAGTTCTCTTGATTCCACTAATGATTCTCTTAGCCAAGTTACACTTGAGCAAGAAAATAGCTTATTGAAGGGAATTATAGAGAAAGATGTTTACAAGAGCCTTGCCGGGCGTAAGCAATTCGAGGAAATTTTACGCAAGCAAGGAAGGCACCGGAAGAACCAAGGTGTTGGTTTTGAACGAAAGTTCAATGCCAATGGAGTTGAGTGGGAAGAAGATCAATACCCCAAGACGAAGTTTGTTCCTCAACAATAGAAGTATGACCCTACTTCCTTCAAAGGGACACAAGCTCAAGATGATCTTCCACCACAAGACCACAAGCAAAAAGGCAAGGATAAGCTTCAAGAGGAAATTGATGCATTTGAAGAAGCACCCAAGGCCTTGGTCAAGTGGGTTCCCAAGACTACATCAAGTTCTACTTCATCAAGTATGACTACAACTCCAAGGATTCCCATCAAGATGATGTGGATCCCGAAGAAGAAGAACTAGAGAGTTCTTGAGGGTGACTCCGTCAACATACCTCACTCTTATCATTTTGGCAAGAACAAGTGCAATCAACTTCCACATCTTGCACTAGTTCAAGGAGTCACAAACCATCTTGTTGGTAAGACAAGGGACAAGGTAACCTAATGCTTTCATAGACATCATCTTGTGTGTGCATCACTCTATGTCTATGGATATCCTTATTTGTTCCTTGTGGGACTAACCCGTGTAGGTATTGAAAGTGCAACTCACTCCAAAGGATTGCTCCAAATGATCTACATCCACATTGAGCATCCACATCTTCAACACCTACATGAAGTCATCATCGACAAAACCCAAGGTTAGTTCATCCCTCTTAAGGGGGATCTCACATCTAGGGGGAGCTTTGCTCTAAAATTGAGTTAAAGCAACTCTAAAGGTGTGAACACAACAACGCTTTATGTAAAAATGGTAACCCCATTTGTGCTTAAACGATGAGTATGACCTATGATCAAATGTTCTCATTTGACTCCTAAGTCAATATACTCATATATAGATGACCTAGTCATCGCCAATTGCTTGATAGATGCTAGAATTGGTTGTGCATGCTTTGCCACATATTTCAATTTGCCATTTTATTGTGTGAGCATGTTGGTTGCATAATTTACTCATTTGAGGACATCCACTTGTTGTTTTAATTGTTTGGTTCCTTTTTCTTTTGCCAGGTGAATGGACAAGAATGCCTAAGAACCTTCTCTAGCTATCTATGCTTTTCTCGTCTCAAACTCTATTCATGCTACATCACAAAGTTTGATCAAGTCAGATTCGAACCACTCTGTGTGAGGAGCACTCGGAGTCTCCGATTCGTCATAGACTTAAAACACCAAAACTTCTTTGTTCGTTTCAGTCTGACCGATTCATCCATTTCGGTCATACCAAGATCACTAAGTCGATCTAGGTTTTCAATCTCGGTGCAACCGATTTGAAATTTTCGGTCACACCGAGTTTCAGTAACTACTTGCAGTTATGAATCTCGGTGCCACCGAGTTGTTCCACTCGGTCACACCGATAGAGTCAGGCTATATATATCTGCGGCCCAAAATTTGGAAAAATTTCCGAACCTCTTCACCCGCGCTCAGCCTGCTCTACCTCCCTGGGTCTCCGGATCGTCCTCCTCATCGCCAGCTGCCTCCTGCCGCTGGTCTCCGCCGCCGTCAACGGGAATCATCTCCGCCGTTGCCGCCGTAGCAAGTCCATCACCGCACTAGGGTATGGACTTGATCCTTGTGCTATTCCCCTCCGATTCTTAGCACATTGTTTTGCCATGTATCTTGCCACGATTGAGATCACTCTATCCAGCAAAATCACTCCATAGTTTAGTCGTGGATTGAAAATATAGGGTTAGGTTTCCGTCGAAACCATCTCGGACCGACCGAGTTGTTGAAATCGGTTCCACCGATTTGTCTAAGGCCATTGCACATGTGATTCTCGGTCTGACCGCGAATTGCAAATCGGTGTGACCAAGTTCAATACTTTGTGAAACCCTAGCAGTCTCGGTGCCACCGAACTGTGACTCGGTCTGACTGAGTTCACTAGTTTGGCTTCCAAAAGCTGCTTCGATATCACCAAGTTTGCAAATCGGTAGATCCGAAATGCTTTCTGTGGAAAACTAAAACTAAGTTTTTAACTCATTCTTTTGCAAAAACCTCTGTACTTTGTGATGCTTATCAAATGTACCTCATCTATAATCTATTCACAGGGTCTGCTATCAGTGTTTGCATCATGTCAGATCAGAGTGACAGTCAGAACAAGTCTGAGGAGCAAGTGAACATGAGGGAGGACACTAGTCCCTCTAGCAGCTTTGATGAAGGAAGCAGGAGTACACCCAACAACTTGCCTAAGGCAGCCACCAGGACCAGAAAGAAGAAAACCTCAGTTCTGAGGATGAGGACTATGTGGCTGTTGAGGAAGAGGCCACCTCAAAGAGGAAAGTCCTGAAAAAAGGAATATGGCACAGCTGCTGCCACTAAGCCAGGAATGAAGCAAAAGGTTCCTGCCAAGAGAGTTCCCATGTCAAAAGCCAGAACATCCACTCAAGAGACTTTGGGATCTGCACCCAAAGAACAGGTTGTGGCAGAAAAGAAAAGGAAGGAAAGGGTCAAGAAGACCACTGCCAGAGTGCTTGGGAGATCTTCAATAATGAAAGATTCTGAAGAAGAGGAAGAGGAAGAGGATGCAGCACCAGCACCCAAAGCTCAAAAGCTTATGGGAGATGCTATAAGGGCAGGGGCTACTCCATCTAAGCCTAAGACTGCTCCTAAGACTACTGCTCCAGCTCCAAAGCCAAAACCCAAGAGGAGCACCAGGAACATCCCTGCTGAGGAGAAGAATAAGGCTCTAGTGCCTCAAGCTGCTGAAGAAGAAGATGATTATGTCGTGTTGAGAAAGTTGAAGCCCAAAATTCCAGATCACAATGATGCTCACCCAGTTGCAGAGAACATGAAAATCAGGAAGGATTCAGGTTTAAGGCTATGGAGAGAGTCTGATCCATATGCCACCAGGAGAAGGACTGTTGTGGACTACAGGTTCCATACAAAGGAACAGCGGGACTTCTATGAGACCATCTTACTCGACAAGAAGCCCATAGTGTGTGACATGAGATAGGTTGATTGGAAATTCATTGAGGAAAATGAAGATCACTTCCCTGGTGTATATGACAGCTCCAAGGCATGTGGAGTCGATGAGTTTGTGGATCAGAAGCTCACAAAGTGGAATAATGAGCTCATTATACAGTTCTACTCCACAGCTCATTTCTACCCAAATGGAAGGATTGTCTGGATGTCTGAAGGTACTAGGTACCAGTCAACGGTTGCAGAATGGGCAAAATTGATCAATGCTCCTGAGGAGAGTGAAGATGACTTGGATGTCTATGCCAAGAAGAAAAAGGATCACAACACCATGGCACATATGTACAAAGAGATCTCAGATGCTGCTCTTGAGACACACAAGTTTGGATCCGTACATTACCTTCTGTCAGGCTTGCCAACAATCAACTGGATCCTCAGGCACACTCTCTTGCCAAAGTCAGGTGATCACAAGATGATCAGAGGCCATGCAATTAACTTGTTTCACATATTTGATGTGCCTCAAAAGTTCAAGATCATGAGCCTAATTGTGGAAACCATTAAGAGAACAGCTGCAGATCAGAAGAGAAGTTGTGGGTATGCCCCACAGATTCAGGAGCTAATCAACTCCAAGATAGGCACTGGCACATATCTCCTGGACAAGGAACACATGCCCATCTACCCAGACTTTGAGGACAACACTGTGGTGATGGATGAAAATGAACCATCTTCTGTGCAAGCACAAGCCAAGAGGGAGAAGGCAAAGGGCTGAAAAGGTTGCAAAGATGCCAACCACTGAAGAGGCATCTCAGTATCTTCTGAAAAGCAAGCAAGATCAGCTTGGCTACTTGATTGCCTCCACTGTGAGGATTGAGAAAGGATTGGCTACCCTGACTCAAAACCAGGAGAGCTTGGAGAGGATCATGGAGTAGAAGTTCTATGACTTAGATGTGAAGGTCACTGAGATCCAGTCAGTTGTTGAGCAACTTCAGGATGAAGTGCAGAAGAAAAAGGGCAAGTCTACCACTGATGCTTTTGCTAGAGTGCCCAGAGCACAGAGATCTGCTGCAGTGTCTGTCACAGACACCAGAGCAACTTCATCTGCACCAGCTATAGCTTCAGTGCCACTAGCTCCAGCACCCACTCCACCAGCTCCATCTACATCAACTGATGCCTTCGTCCTTGGCGTGTTATCTACACCACCACCTGAAGACCAAGCCTGAGAGTCGATCTAGCACTATGCATTTTTTATGAACTTTTTGGTAACTTGTTGCCAAAGGGGGAGAAAATGTATAGATCATAGGCTTCGAGAGAGAGTGTTGCTTTTTATTCTCTCTTTTTGTTTGGTGGTTAAACTTTGTTTATTTGCTTGTTTGCGATACTTTATGCTTGTGTGTGATACTTGGATGATCATGTGTTTGATCATATGCTACCTTAATGCTTGTGGGATGACATTATCCTTTTATATCCCCATATATGATCATTCACTTTGCTTGGTAATGAGTGCATGTATTTCATTATTATCATTTTGAGCGCTCCACCAAGATGTATGTGACGTGGAAGAGTAACCCATGTTCCTAACTCATTGTGCATTTGCAGTCCAAAGCAAATCTTAAACTATGCACAAATTTAGGGGGAGCTCTTGCTTTTCACATACTTATCAAAGCGACAATGTTTTTCACACTTATTATCATTTGTCAAAGCTTTGATCTATATGTTGTCATCAATTACCAAAAGGGGGGAGATTGAAAGTGCAACTATCCCTAGGTGGTTTTGGTAATTCCTAACAACATATAGCTCATTGAGCTAATGCTATTTCAAGATTAATATCTCAGGAAAGCTCAATGATTGGCATGGCATGGATGAGAAAAGTGGACCCCTCAAAATGCTAAGGACAAAGGATTGGCTCAAGCTCAAAGCTCAAGACTCTACATTTTCTATTTTAGTGATCCAAGATCACATTGAGTCTATACGAAAAGCCAATACTATCAAGGAGGGATGAGGTGTTGCTTAATGAGGCTCTTGCTCAAAATGCTTAGTAATATGCTCCAAAACCCTCAACTACTTTCTCACATCCACATATGACCTAAACCAAAATTCAAACTCGGCCCCACCGATTATTTCTATCCGGCGCCACCGAGTTTCAAATGTCATAGCCACTTCCACAAACCCTAGGCAAATCAGTCTCACCGATAGGGATCTCGGTCTCACCGAGATGGGATTGTAATCTCTCTGTTTCCCTTCATAACATTTCGGTCTTACCAAGATGAGCGATCGGTCCCACCGAGATTGCAATGTAAACTCTCTGTTTTCCCTTCGTAACGTGTTGGTCTCACCGAAATGAGCGATCGGTCCCACCGAGTTTACCTGACCAACTCTCTGGTTAGCTTATTACCAAAATCGGTCTCACCGAGTTTGTGTAATCGGTCTCACCGAGATTACGTTATGCCCTAACCCTAATCATATCGGTCCTACCGAGTTGCATGTCGGTCCCACCGAAAAACCCTAACGGTCACTAGCTTTGCTGAATCGGTCCGACCGAGTTTAACAATTCGGTCCCACCGAGATTGGCAAGTTGTGTAACGGTTAGATTTTGTGTGGAGGCTATATATACCCCTCCACCACCTCTTCATTCGTGGAGAGAGCCATCAGAACAAACCTACACTTCCAACTTACTTTTTCTGAGAGAGAGAGAGAACCACCTACACTTGTGTTGAGGCCAAGATATTCCATTCTTACCATATGAATCTTGATCTCTAGCCTTTCCCAAGTTGCTTTCCACTCAAATCTTCTTTCCACCAAATCCATATCCTGTGAGAGAGAGTTGAGTGTTGGGGAGACTATCATTTGAAGCACAAGAGCAAGGAGTTCATCATCAACACACCATTTGTTACTTCTTGGAGAGTGGTGTCTCCTAGATTGGCTAGGTGTCACTTGGGAGCCTCTGACAAGATTGTGCAGTTGAACCAAGGAGTTTGTAAGGGCAAGGAGATCGCCTACTTCATGAAGATCTACCGCTAGTGAGGCAAGTCCTTCGTGGGCGACGGCCATGGTGGGATAGACAAGGTTGCTTCTTCGTGGACCCTTCGTGGGTGGAGCCCTCCGTGGACTCGCTCAACCATTAGCCTTCGTGGGTTGAAGTCTCCATAAATGTGGATGTACGATAGCACCACCTATCGGAACCATGACAAAAACATCCGTGTCTCCTGTTGCGTTTGAATCCTCCAAACCCTTCCCTTTACATTCTTGCAAGATGCATGCTTTACTTTCCGCTGCTCATATACTCTTTGCATGCTTGCTTGAATTGTTTTAAGATTGCTTGACTTGTCCAAAGTTGCTAAAATCTATCAAGAACTAAAATTGGGAAAAGGATAAGTTTTTGTTTGGTCAAGTAGTCTAATCACCCCCCCCCCCTCTAGACATACTTTCGATCCTATAGGGGGCTGAATCGTACTTGGACCGGGAGTCCAAGTAGGACTCCCCCCTTTGGTGCGCCCCCCTTGGGCCGGCCTCCTCTTCTCCCCTCCTTTATATACGTGGGAGGGGGCACACCAAAGGCACACCAAGTCTTCTCTTAGCCGTGTGCGGTGCCCCCCTCCATAATTACACACATCGGTCATATCGTCGTAGTACTTAGGCAAAGTCCTGCGCCGGTAACTTCATCATCACCGTCAACATGCTGTCGTGCTGACGAAACTCTCCCTCGTCCTCAACTGGATCAAGAGCTCGAGGGACGTCATCGTGTTGAACATGTGCTGAACACGGAGGTGTCGTACATTCGGTGCTAGGATCGGTTGGATCGCGAAGATGTTCGACTACATCAACCGCGTTACTAAACGCTTACGCTTTCGGTCTACGAGGGTATGTGGACACACTCTCCCCTCTCGTTCCTATGCATCTCCTAGATAGATCTTGCGTGATCGTAGGAATTTTTTTTGAAATACTGTGTTCCCCAACAAGATATAGGTTTTTGTAATCTGAACATATAAAACAGCAAGGTAACTAGTAACAAAAGTGAGCAAAAACGGTATTGGAATGCTTGGAACCAAGGCCTAGGGTTCATACTTTCACTAGTGCAAGTTCTATCAACAATGATAACATAATTACATCATATAACAATCCCTCAATGTGCAACAAAGAGTCACTCCAAAGTTCCTATCGCGGAGAACATAAGATGAAATTGCTTGTAGGGTACGGAACCACCTCAAAGTTATTCTTTCCGATCAATCCATTGGGCTATTCCCATAAGTGTCACAAACAGCCCTAGAGTTTGTAGTAAAATAACACCATATGATACACATCAATCAACCCTAATGTCACCTAGATACTCCAATTTCACCACAAGTATCTGTGGGTCAATTATACGATATGCATCAAACAACTTCAGATTCATAATATTCAATCCAACACAAAGTACTTCAAAGAGTGCCCCAAAGATTTCTACCGGAGAAACAAGGACAAAAACGTGCATCAACACCTATGCATAGATTACCCCAATGTCACCTCGGGAATCCGCGAGTTGAGTGCCAAAACATACATCAAGAGAATCAATAGAACACCCCATTATCACCACGGTATCACACACAAGACATACATCAAGTGTTCTCAAATCCATAATAGTATTTAATACGATAATAGTGAAACCTCAAAGGTAAAACTCAAATTCATCACAAGAAAATAGAGGGGGAGAAACACCATATGATTAAACTATAGTAATAAAGCTCACAGTACATCAAGATCGTGCCAAATCAAGAACACGAGAGAGAGAGAGAGAGAGAGAGAGAGAAAGATCAAACACATAACTACTGGTACATACCCTCACCCCCGAGGGTGAACTACTCCCTCCTCATCATGGAGAGCGTCGGGATGATGAAAATGGCCACCGGTGATGGTTTCCCCCTCTGGCAGGGTGACAGAGTGGGCTTCCAATTGGTTTTTCGTGGCTACAGAGGCTTGCGGTGGCGGAACTCCCGGTCTAGGTTTATTTCTGGGGGTTTCTATGTTTATAGGAATTTTTGGCGTCGAGAACAAGTCAGGGAGGTCTACGACGCGACGACAAGACAGGGGCACACCCTAGGGGGGCGCCCTTGATACGTCTCCGTCGTATCTACTTTTCCAAACACTTTTGCTCTTGTTTTGGACTCTAACTTGCATGGTTTGAATGGAACTAACCCGGACTAACGCTGTTTTCAGCAGAATTACCATGGTGTTATTTATGTGCAGAAACAAACATTCTCGGAATGACCTGAAACTTCACGGAGCAACTTTTTGGAAAATATAAAAAATACCTGCAAAAGATGAAGGCCATGGGGCCCACCACCTATCCACGAGGGTGGGGGCGCGCCTGCCCCTAGGGCGCGCCCCCTACCTCGTGGCCCCCTGGTGCCTCTCCGACTTCAACTCCAACTCTATATATTGTGTTTCGGGGAGAAAAAAATCAGAGAGAAGAATTCATCGCGTTTTACAATATGGAGCCGCCGCCAAGCCCTAAAACCTCTCGGGAGGGCTGATCTGTAGTCTGTTCGGGGCTCCAGAGAGGGGAATCCGTCGCCATCGTCATCATCAACCATCCTCCATCACCAATTTCATGATGCTCGCCGCCGTGCGTGAGTAATTCCATCATAGGCTTGCTGGACGGTGATGGATTGGATGGGATCTATCATGTAATCGAGTTAGTTTGTTAGGGTTTGATCCCTAGTATCCACTATGTTCTGAGATTGATGTTGCCATGACTTTGCTATGCTTAATGCTTGTCACTAGGGCCCGAGTGCCATGATTTCAGATCTGAACCTATTATGTTTTCATCAATATATGAGTGTTCTTGATCCTATCTTGCCAGTCTATAGTCACCTATTATGTGTTATGATCCGTTAACCCCGAAGTTACAATAATCGGGATACTTACCGGTGATGACCGTAGTTTGAGGAGTTCATGTATTCACTATGTGTTAATGCTTTGTTCCGGTACTCTATTAAAAGGAGGCCTTAATATCCCTTAGTTTCCGTAAGGACCCCGCTGCCACGGGAGGGTAGGACAAAAGATGTCATGCAAGTTCTTTTCCATAAGCACGTATGACTATGTTCGGAATACATGCCTACATTATATCAATGAACTGGAGCTAGTTCTGTGTCACCCTAAGTTATGACTGTTACAGGATGAACCGCATCTGGCATAATTCTCCATCACTGATCCATTGCCTACGAGCTTTCCATATATTGTTCTTCGCTTATTTACTTTCCCGTTGCTATTGCTATCATCACTACAAAATACCAAAAACATTACTTTTACTACTGTTACCTTTTGTTACCGTTACCACTACTATCATATTGCTTTGCTACTAAATACTTTGCTGCGGATACTAAGTTTCCAGGTGTGGTTGAATTGACAACTCAACTGTTAATACTTGAGAGTATTCTTTGGCTCCCCTTGTGTCGAATCAATAAATTTGGGTTGAATACTTTACCCTCGAAAACTGTTGCAATCCCCTATACTTGTGGGTTATCAAGACTATTTTCTGGCGCCGTTGCCGGGGAGCATAGCTCTGCTCTTTGAGTCACTTGGGATTTATATCTGCTTATCATTATGAAGAACTTGAAAGATCCGAGAACTAAGATTTATCCCTCAACTACGAGGGGAGGTAAGGAACTGCCATCTAGCTCTGCACTTGATTCACCTTCTGTTATAAGTAAGCTTGCGACACCTAAACCTGCTTCTGCTATTCGTTCTGATATGTCGCATGTTATTGATGATGCTACTTCTGCTATACATGATACTTATGATGAAACTACTTCTATGCTTGATACTATTGTGCCACTTGATGAACAACTTGCTAGGGCTAGAGAGATTGAAAATATTGAATCTGATAATACTGATGAAAGTGATGATGAAGAATCACTTGTTATTCCTGAGGGTTATGTCTTTGATCAAGAAGCCTCTTTAGCTATTTTAGCTTGCAAAGATAGATACGAACTTAAGAGGTTATTAGCTAAATGGAACAAGCAATCTCTAAATGCTAGAATGAAGCCTGACCCTGCTTTTGCTACTTCACCTATCTGTGTTACCGATAAGGATTATGAATTCTGTGTTGATCCTGATATAATTACTTTGGTTGAATCTGATCCTTTTCATGGCTATGAATCTGAAACTGTTGTGGCACATCTTACTAAATTAAATGATATAGCTACCCTGTTCACTACTGATGAGAGAACTCGTTACTTTTATGTCCTTAAAATATTTCCGTTCTCATTAAAGGGTGATGCTAAGATATGGTTTAATTCTCTTGATCCTGGTTGTGTGCGTAGTCCCCAGGATATGATTTATTACTTCTCTGCTAAATATTTCCCTGCTTATAAGAAACAAGCTGCTTTAAGGGATATATATATTTTTGTGCAAATTAAAGAAGTGAGTCTCCCACAAGCTTGGGGGAGGCTTCTCCAATTACTTAATGCTTTGCCTGATCATCCTCTTAAGAAAAATGAAATACTTGATATTTTTTATAATGGACTAACCGATGCCTCCAGAGATTACCTGGATAGTTGTGCTGGTTCTGTTTTTAGGGAAAGAACACCGGATGAAGCTGAAATTCTATTGAATAATATGTTGACAAATGAAAATAATTGGACACCTCCGGAGCCAATTCCTGAGCCTATTCCTAAACCAACTCCGAAGAAGAGGGGTATTCTATTTCTCAGTCCTGAAGATATGCAAGAGGCAAAGAAATCTATGAAAGAAAAAGGTATTAAAGCTGAAGATGTTAAGAATTTACCTCCTATTGAAGAAATACATGGTCTTAATTTACCGCCTGTTGAAGAAACATATTATCTTAATACCTTACCTATTGAAGAAACTCATGGTCTTGATAACGCGACACAGGTAGTAAAGGTAAATTCTCTCTATAGATATGATAAAGCTGAAATCCCATTTACTAAGTTTGCTAGCCCATGCTAAGCAAGAAGATTTTAATGCTTATTTTGGTAGACAATTGAAATACAATTCAAATATGCTTGAAGACTTGGGTGATTATATGTCTAATGTCAAAGGTGAACTTAAACTTATTAGTAAACATGCTTCTATGGTTACCACTCAAGTAGAACAAGTACTTAAAGCTCAAAATGATTTGCTCAATGAATTGAATAGTAAGAATAATGATAATGTTGTTAGAGTTATGACTAGAGGTGGTAGAATGACTCGGGAACCTTTGTATCCTGAAGTCGACCCTAACAGAATTGAGCAGATTCTCAGAGAAATAATATAGATGCACCTAGTCCTTCTAAAAAGAAGAAAAAGAAAAATGATAGGACTTTGCATACTTCTAGCGATCCTATTGTTGAAACACATGAGAATCCAAATGATATTTCTATTTTTGATGCTGAAACTCAATCTGGTAATGAACCTAAAACTAGTGATAAGATTAATGATAATGTTCATGATGATGCTCAACCTAGTAATGATAATGATATAGAAATTGAACCTGTTGTTGATCTTGATAACCCACAATCAAAGAATCAACGTTATAATAAGAAAGACTTTGTTGCTAGGAAACACGGTAAATAAAGAGAATCATGGGTTCAAAAACCTATGCCTTTTCCTCCCAAACCATCCAAGAAAAAGGATGATGAGGATTTTGAGCGCTTTGCTGAAATGATTAGACCTATCTTTTTGCGTATGCGATTAACTGATATGCTCAAAATGAATCCTTATGCTAAGTATATGAAAGATATCGTTACAAATAAAAGAAAGATACCGAAAGCTGAAATTTCCACCATGCTTGCTAATTATACTTTTAAGGGTGGAATACCTAAGAAACTTGGAGATCCCGGTGTACCAACTATACCATGCTCCATTAAAAGAAACTATGTTAAAACTGCTTTATGTGATTTTGGAGCCGGTGTTAGTGTTATGCCTCTCTCTTTATATCGTAGACTTGATTTGAATAAGTTGACACGTACTGAAATATCTTTGCAAATGGCTGATAAATAAACTGCTATACTTGTCGGTATTTGTAAGGATGTGCCCGTTGTAGTTGCAAACGTTACTATTTTAACGGACTTTGTTATTCTTGATATTCCCGAGGACGATATAGTATGTCTATTATTCTTGGAAGAACCTTTTTGAATACTGCAGGGGCTATTATTGATTGCACTAAAGGCAATGTCACTTTTCATGTTAATGGTAATGAGCATACGGTACACTTTCCGAGGAAACAACCTCAAGTTCATAGTATCAACTCTATTGGAAAAATTCCATCGATTATATTTGGAGGTTTTGAATTTCCTCTTCCTACTGTCAAGAAGAAATATGATATTCTTATTATTGGGGATGTGCATATCCCCGTTGAGGTAACATAGTATTATTCAAAATTTCTCCGGTTCCATGTTATTCGGAATGAGTTCGTTAACAAGACTTGATCAACCTTGTTAGTGGATTCCTTTTGATGATCATGAGATGGATGAAACTAGAAGGCACAACCTGCTGTACCCTCCTTTTACTTTCTGTTATTTATATTAAATAAAATAAAAATAGTATTTTTCTGTCTGTTATCTGATTATCCGTGCAATATAAAAATACCCCGAAAATAAAAGTTCTCCAAATGCCCTGAAATTTAAATATGATTTTTTCTGGAATATTTGAGAATATTTGGCACTGAGAACACAGCAGGGGGGGTCAACCACCTACCCACGAGGGTGGAGGGCGCGCCCCCCTGCCTCGTGGGCCCACGGTGGCCCTCCTCCACTTATCCTTTCCCCCACACACTCCTTCTTCCTTCCCCAAACACGAATATCCAGCTCAAACCCGAGTCCAAGCTCATTTTGTTGCCATTTTCGATCTCCTTGCTGAAAGCACCTCTCACAAAACTGCTTGGGGAGATTGTTCCTTGGTATGTGACTCCTCCATTGGTCCAATTAGTTTTTGTTCTAGTGCTTTATTCATTGCAAATTTTTGCTGCTTAGGTGACCCTGTTCTTGAGCTTGCATGTCAAATTTATATGGTCAAAAGTAGTTTTGATGCATGATATAGGCCCTACGCACTTGTAGGAGTAGTTGCTATCAATATTATTGAGTTTGGCTTACTTTTATTTTGAAGTTACTAAAACAATTTAGAATTTTTTAGAGGAAGAAAATGCTTAGGAAAATGTTCCAAGGTGGTTCCTCAAGGAAGCAAGGACCCGGGCTTGCAATGCGTGATGCTGATGAAGAGCCACCAAGAGACGCTCCGGTGCGTCCTTGTGAATGGCCTTCGGAAAATTTTATGGATCGAGCGGGAATTAAGTAAGAATTCAATGCATATTTGTGTAACGCTAATCTTGTGAGCTTCGAGGAAGAGAAGTGCAGCCAGTATCACAATATCATTAGTACCTTTGTGAGGAGGTTTGAATTTTCATCTTCACGTAATTCTCCAACTGTCCTGTTTGATCTTTATGAAAATTATTACACTATGGACTTAGAGGATTTTACCACTGCTTGCAAACTTCCACAATGGGGTAGTATAAAGGATCCTCGCAAATCTGAATTTAGAGATTTTCTTGCTAGTATAACTGTGGGAGAATCTAGAGATATAACACAAGCTACCATATGGAGCATTCACTTTCCTGCTATAAATTATTTTGCTCTCTTCATAGGTAGATGCATTAATGGTAAAGATGAGGCATGTCACATGTGTGTCACTGACCTCAGTATTCTTAGGAGTGCTGTGTTAGGAGATAAATCTTATAATTTGGGAGCCATTGTTGCACGTAGGTTGCATATTAATAGATTTAATGGAGATTTCTTTGGAGGAATTTATGCAACCCGCATAGCTAATTTTCTTGGTGTAGCCATACGCGAAGATTATATTGAATTACCTCCTGCTTACCTAGACTTTAGTGCTATGATTCACCACCAGTTTGTCGAGATGAATGAATCACCTCTCCAGTATCGACTAATCTTTGATAGACGTCGTGTTGTCCATATTACTCTCGCTGCTCCTGCTTTCTTTGATCATCAGGAAAAAGGAAGATATACTATCACCAGAGAGGAGGCAGATGAGTACGAGAGGAGAGCGGAGGCCGCTCGTCGCCATGCTGCAGCTCAGCAGGCGATAGCCGCTGCATCTCAGTATGACCCCAACTATTATTATAGATATCTGCCAGGCCAGCCGTGGCCATAAACCAACTTAGGCCAAAGGCCTAAGCTTGGGGGAGTACGTATTTCCCACCGACATTACATTTATGTTCACACACTCATTGCTAGATGTCGGTGCTCATACTTTTTTATTGCATCATCCATACTAGTTTATTTTCCTTTTTTATGCTTTCTTCTTGTGTGTTTAATAAACCTTAAGAAAAAAATTAGTTGTAGCTTTTAGTTAGTTTAATTTCCATGCTTGTAGTAGTAATTAAAAATAAAACCCAAAAAGATTTCATGTTCTTCTTTTACTTGCTGGGAGCTCTCCCGTGTAAATAGTTTTATTTCTTTTCTTTTCTTTGGGGGTCGATAGGAGAAGACCATAATTAAATTGTTGGAGTGGCTCTTGTACGCATACTTGTTGATCTGACAAAAGAGCCCATATTGCCTTGTCTTCTCCTATTTATTGAATGCTTGCAGATTTCAGCTTAGTCCAATGCACGCGCACTATTATTATTATTCACATCGTTCGGTCGTGCAAGTGAAAGGCAATTATGACGATATACGATGGACTAACTGAGATGAGAAAAGCTGGTATGAACTCGACCTCTTTTGTTTTTGTAAATATGATTAGTTCAGCATTCCTGATTCAGCCTATTATGAATAAACATGTTTGCAATGACAACTAGAGATCATAGTTCCTTGTGACATGCTTGATTAGCTATGAGTCATAATGGTTTACCTTGCGTGCCAACATGCCATTGAGATGGTTATGATATGGTATGATAGGGTGGTATCCTCCTCTGAATGATTTAAGTGACTTGACTTGGCGCATGTTCATGCATGTAGTTGAAACAAAATCAACATAGCCTTCACGATATTTATGTTCATGGTGGATTATATCCTACTCACGCTTGCATTCGGTGTTGATTAATTTTAATGCATGTTCATGAGTGTTGTCGCTCTCTAGTTGGTCGCTTCCCAGTCTTTTGCTAGCCTTCACCTGTACTAAGCGGGAATACTGCTTGTGCATCCAATCCCTTAAACCCCAAAGTTATTCCGCATGAGTCCACTATACCTACCTATATACGGTATCTACCTGTTGTTCCAAGTAAATTTGTATGTGCCAAACTCTAAACCTTCAAATAAATATCCTGTTTTGTATGCTCGAATAGCTCATGTATCAACTAGGGTTGTCTGTATCTTCCATGTTAGGCGGGTTATTCTTAAGAGGAGTGGACTCCGCTCCTCACTCACGAGATAAATGGCTGGTCACCAGGATGCCCAGTCCCATGCTTTATGCAAACTAAATCAAAATAATTGCAAACAAAACTCCCCCTGGGACTCTTGTTAGTTGGAGGCACTCGTTGTTTCAAGCAAGCCATGGATTGATGCTTGTTGGTGGAAGGGGGAGTATAAACTTTACCATTCTGTTTGGGAACCGCCTATAATGTGTATAGCATGGAAGATATCGCCATCTCTTGGTTGTTATGTTGACAATGAAAGTACACCGCTCAAAATATTATTCACCTCTGTTTCAAAACCGAGCTCTGGCACCTCTACAAATCCCTGCTTCCCTCTGCGAAGGGCCTATCTATTTACTTTTATGCTGAGTCATCATCTTCTTATTAAAAAGCACCAGTTGGAGAGCACCGCTGTCATTTGCATTCATTATTGTTAGTTTACATTGAGTATGACTTGACTGGATCTCTTTTACCATGAATTACAATGTCTAGTCAGTCCTTGGTCTTTAAAGGTGCTTTGCATTTATGTTTTGCGGTCTCAGAAAGGGCTAGTTGATTATGCTATTGATATGAGTAAACTTGAGACCTAAGCGTTATTGCAAATGTGGTTAGTTATAATCTTTGCTGAAAACTTGAATGCTGGCTTTACATATTTACAACAACAAGAGCAAACAGAGTTTGTAAAAGTTTTTCTTTATCACTTTCAGTTTGTCGACTGAATTGCTTGAGGATAAGCAAAGGTTTAAGCTTGGGGGGTTGATACGCCTCCGTCGTATCTACTTTTTCAAACACTTTTGCCCTTGTTTTGGACTCTAACTTGCATGATTTGAATGGAACTAACCCGGACTAACGCTTTTTCAGCAGAATTACCATGGTGTTATTTATGTGCAGAAACAAACATTCTTGGAATGACCTGAAACTTCACGGAGCAACTTTTTGGAAAATATAAAAAATACCTGCAAAAGTGAAGGCCATGGGGCCCACCACCTGTCCACGAGGGTGGGGGCGCGCCTACCCCCCTAGGGCGCGCCCCCTACCTCGTGGGCCCCCTGGTGCCTCTCCGACTTCAACTCCAACTCTATATAGTGTGTATAGGGAGAAAAAAACCAGAGAGAAGAATTCATCGCGTTTTACGATACGGAGCCGCCGCCAAGCCCTAAAACCTCTTGGGAGGGCTGATCTGGAGTCCGTTCGGGGCTCCGGAGAGGGGAATCCGTCGCCATCCTCATCATCAACCATCCTCCATCACCAATTTCATGATGCTCACCACCATGCGTGAGTAATTCCATCATAGGCTTGCTGGACGGTGATGGGTTGGATGGGATCTATCATGTAATTGAGTTAGTTTTGTTAGGGTTTGATCCCTAGTATCCACTATGTTCTAAGATTGATGTTGTCATGACTTTGCTATGCTTAATGCTTGTCACTAGGGCCCGAGTGCCATGATTTCAGATCTGAACCTATTATGTTTTCATCAATATATGAGTGTTCTTGATCCTATCTTGCCAGTCTATAGTCACCTATTATGTGTTATGATCCGTTAACCCCGAAGTGACAATAATCGGGATACTTACCGGTGATGACCATAGTTTGAGGAGTTCATGTATTCACTATGTGTTAATGCTTTGTTCCGGTACTCTATTAAAAGGAGGCCTTAATATCCCTTAGTTTCCGTAAGGACCCCACTGCCACGGGAGGGTAGGACAAAAGATGTCATGCAAGTTCTTTTCCATAAGCACATATGACTATGTTCGGAATACATGCCTACATTATATCAATGAACTGGAGCTAGTTCTGTGTCACCCTAAGTTATGACTGGTACATGATGAACCGCATCCGGCATAATTCTCCATCACTGATCCATTGCCTACGAGCTTTCCATATATTGTTCTTCGCTTATTTACTTTCCCGTTGCTATTGCTATCATCATTACAAAATACCAAAAACATTACTTTTACTACGATTACCTTTTGTTACCGTTACCACTACTATCATATTACTTTGCTACTAAATACTTTGCTGCAGATACTAAGTTTCCAGGTGTGGTTGAACTGACAACTCAGCCGCTAATACTTGAGAGTATTCTTTGGCTCCCCTTATGTCGAATCAATAAATTTGGGTTGAATACTTTACCCTCGAAAACTGTTGCGATCCCCTATACTTGTGGGTTATCAGCCCTCCACCCTTGTGGAGGCCTTGTGGCTCTTCTGGCCCAACTCTTTTGCTTCAGGGGCTTCTTCTGGTCCATAAAAAATCACCATAAATTTTTAGCTCATTTGGACTCCGTTTGATATTCCTTTTCCGCGAAACTCAAAAACAAGGAAAAAAAGAAACTGGCACTAGGCTCTAGGTTAATAGGGTAGTCCCAAAAATCATATAAAATAGCATAGAAATGCATATAAAACATCCGAGATAGATAATATAATAGCATGGAATAATCAAAAACTACAGATACGTTGGAGACATATCAGTATGTCTTGGCACTCAACTCGCGGATTCCCGAGTGACGTTGGGGTAGTCTATGCATAGGGTTTGATGCACATTTTCGTCCTTGTTTCTCCAGTAGAAATCTTGGGGCACTCTTTAAAGTTCTTTGTGTTTGATTGCGTATTATGAGTCTGAGCTTGTTTGATGCATATCGTATAATCAACTCATGGATACTCATGGTGACATTGGGGTATCTAGGTGGCATTAGAGTTGGTTGATGTGTATCATATGATGTTATTTTAGTACGAACTCTTGGGCTATTTGTGACACTTATAGGAATAGCTCTATAGATCGATCGAAAAGGATAACTTTGAGGTGGTTCCGTACCCTACAAACAATTTCTTCTAATGTTCTTCGCTAGATAAGAACTTCGGAGTGATTCTTCATCGCACGTTGAGGGATTGTTAAATGATCCAATTATATTAGCATTGTTGAGAGATCACACTAGTGAAAGTATGAACCCTAGGCCTCATTTTCAAGCATTGCAATATCGTCTGTGCTCACTTTTGTTACTTACTACCTTGCTATCTTTTATTGTTCCTATTACAAAAATCAATATCTACTATCATTACTACACTTGCATCACCATCTCTTCACCGAACTAGTGCACCTATACAATTTAGTATTGTATTTGGTGTGTCACGAGAGACTCTTTGTTATTTGGTTCCATGGTTGTTTGAGAGAGACCATCTTCATCCTATGCCCCCATGGATTGATAAACCTTAGGTCATCCATTTAAGGGAAAATTGCTATTGTCCTGCAAAACTCTATGCTTGGAGGCCCAACACGAGTCTACAAGAATAAAACTGCGTAGTAGACATCAGCGGCTAATTATAGCGAGGGGGCACCCCGACATAATTTGTCATAAATGCCCTTCTCAGACATGATCATTGTCAAGATAAGGATCCACTCGCAGCTGGCACGCGGCGCAACAATGGTCGGAAAATTGAACTCTCAATTTCGTGGGGGCACTTAATTTCCTCACAATAGGTAGATCGCACTCGGTAATGCACATCACTATAAGCCTTGCAAGAATTGCAACTAATGAGTTAGTTACGGGATGATGTATTATGGAACGAGTAAAGAGACTTGCCGGTAACGAGATTGAACTAGGTATTGAGATGTCGATGATCGAATCTCGGGCAAGTAACATACCGATGACAAAGGGAACAACATATGTTGTTATGCGGTTTGACCGATAAAGATCTTCGTAGAATATGTAGGAGCCAATATGAGCATCCAGGTTCCGCTATTGGTTATTGATCGGAGACATGTCTCGGTCATGTCTACATAGTTCTCGAACTCATAGGGTCCCCACGCTTAAAGTTCGATGACGACTATATTATGAGTTTATGTGTTTTGATGTACCGAAGGTAGTTCGGAGTCCCGGATGTGATCACGTACATGACGAGGAGTCTCGAAATGGTCGAGACATGAAGATTGATATATTGGATGACTATATTCGGACACCAGAATGGTTCCGGGGATTATCGGATATATACCGGAGTACCGGGGGGTTACCGGACCCCCCGGAGGTTAATGGGCCTCATGGGCCCAATTGGTGGAAGAGGAGAGGCGGCCAAGGGGCAGCCGCGCGCCCCTCCCCTCCTAAGTCCGAATTGGACTAGGAAGGGGGGGCGCCCCCCTTTCCTTTCTCCCTCTTTCTCCTTCCCTGTCCTCTCCTACTCTAACATGGAAAGGGGGGAGTCCTACTCCCGGTGGGAGTAGGACTCCTCATGGGGTGCGCCAAGGGTGGCCGGCCCCCTCCCCCTCCTCTACTCCTTTATATACGGGGAGGGAGGCACCCCTAGGGAAACAACAATTGATCTCTTGGATCTCTTAGCCGTTTGCGGTGCCCCCCTCCACCATAGTCCACCTCGATAATATCGTAGCAGTGCTTAGGCGAAGCCCTCCGTCGGTAGAACATCATCATCGTCACCACGTCGTCGTGCTGACAGAACTCTCCCTCAAAGCTCGGCTGGATCAGAGTTCGAGGGACGTCATCGAGCTGAACATGTGCTGAACTCGGAGGTGTCGTACGTTCGGTGCTTGATCGGTCGGATCGTGAAGACGTACGACTACATCAACCGCCTTGTGCAAACGCTTCCGCTTTCGGTCTACGAGGGTATGTGGAAAACACTCTCCCCTCTTGTTGCTATGCATCACCATGATCCTGTGTGTGCGTAGGAATTTTTTTGAAATTACTACGTTCCCCAACAGTGGCATCCGAGCTTGGTTTTATGCCTAGATGTTATATGCACGAGTAGAACACAAGTGAGCTGTGGGCGATACAAGTCATACTGCTTACCAGCATGTCATACTTTGGTTCGGCGGTATTGTTGGATGAAGCGGCCCGGACCGACATTACGCGTACGCTTACGCGAGACTGGTTCTACCGACGTGCTTTGCACACAGGTGGCTGGCGGGTGTTGGTTTCTCCAACTTTAGTTGAACCGAGTGTGGCTACGCCCAGTCCTTGAGAAGGTTAAAACATCACTAACTTGACGAACTATCGTTGTGGTTTTGATGCGTAGGTAAGAACGGTTCTTGCTCATCCCATAGCAGCCACGTAAAACTTGCAACAACAAAGTAGAGGACGTCTAACTTGTTTTTGCAGGGCATGTTGTGATGTGATATGGTCATGACGTGATGAGATATAAGTTGTTGTATGAGATGATCATGTTTTGTTGAAGTTATCGGCAACTGGCAGAAGCCTTATGGTTGTATCTTTATTGCATAAGATGCAAGCGCCAAATAATTGCTTTACTTTATCGCTATGCGATAGCAACAGTTGCAAGAGCAATAGTTGGCGAGATGGCCATGTGACGACACATTGATATAGATCAAGATGATGGAGATCATGGTGTCATGCCGGTGACGATGGAGATCATGACGATGCTTTGGAGATGGAGATCAAAGGCACAAGATGATGATGGCCATATCATGTCACATATTTTGATTGCATGTGATTTTTATCTTTTATACATCTTATTTTGCTTAGATCGACGGTAGCATTATAAGATAATCTCTCACTAAATTTCAAGGTATAAGTGTTCTCCCTGAGTATGCACCGTTGCGAAAGTTCTTCGTGCTGAGACACCACGTGGTGATCGGGTGTGATAGGCTCTACGTTCAAATACAACGGGTGCAAAACAGTTGCACACGCGGAATACTCAGGTTAAACTTGACGAGCCTAGCATATGCAGATATGGCCTCGGAACACTGAGACTGAAAGGTCGAGCGTGAATCATATAGTAGATATGATCAACATAGTGATGTTCACCATTGAAACTACTCCATCTCACGTGATGATCGGACATGGTTTAGTTGATATGGATCACGTGATCACTTAGATGATTAGAGGGATGTCTATCTAAGTGGGAGTTCTTAAGTAATATGATTAATTGAACTTTAATTTATCATGAACTTAGTCCTGGTAGTATTAGCATATCTATGTTGTAGATCAATAGCTCGCGTTTAGCTCCTCTATTTTATTTTTGATATGTTCCTAGAGAAAACTAAGTTGAAAGATGTTAGTGGCAATGATGCGGATTGGATCTATGATCTGAGGATTATCCTCATTGCTGCACAGAAGAATTATGTCCTTGATGCACCGCTAGGTGACAAACCTATTGCAGGAGCAGATGCAGGCGTTATGAACGTTTGGCTAGCTCAATATGATGACTACTTAATAGTTTAGTGCACCATGCTTAACAGCTTAGAATCGGGACTTCAAAGACGTTTTGAACGTCATGGATCATATGAGATGTTCCAGGACTTGAAGTTAATATTTCAAGCAAATACCCGAGTTGAGAGATATGAAGTCTCCAACAAGTTCTATAGCTAAAAGATGGAGGAGAATAGCTCAAGCAGTGAGAATGTGCTCAGATTGTCTGGGTACTGCAATCGCTTGAATCAAGTGGGAGTTAATCTTCCAGATAAAATAGTGATTGACAGAATTCTCTAGTCACCATCACCAAGTTAATAGAACTTCGTGATGAACTATAGTATGCAACGGATGACAAAAATGATTCTCGAGCTTTTCATGATGATGAAATCGATGAAGGTAGAAATCAAGAAAGAGCATCAAGTGTTGATGATTAACAAGACCACTAGTTTCAAGAAAAGGTCAAAGGGAAAGAAAGGGAACTTCAAGAAGAACGGCAAGCAAGTTGCTGCTCAAGTGAAGAAGCCCAAGTCTGGACCCAAGCCTGCGACTAAGTGCTTCTACTGCAAAGGGACTGGTCACTGGAAGCGGAACTGCCCCAAGTATTTGGCGGATAAGAAGGATGGCAAAGTGAACAATGCTATATTTGATATACATGTTATTGATGTGTACTTTACTAGTGTTTATAGCAACCCATTGGTATTTGATACTAGTTCAGTTGCTAAGAGTAGTAACTCGAAACGGGAGTTGCAGAATGAACAGAGACAGTTAAGGGTGAAGTGACGATGTGTGTTGGAAGTGGTTCCAAGATTGATATGATCATCATCGCACACTCCCTATACTTTCGAGATTAGTGTTAAACCTAAATAAATGTTATTTGGTGTTTGCGTTGAGCATGAATATGATTTGATCATGTTTATTGCATAACAGTTATTCATTTAAGTTAGAGAATAATTGTTGTTCTATTTACATGAATAAAACCTTCTATGGTTATACACCCAATGAAAATGGTTCGTTGGATCTTGATCGTAGTTATACATATTAATAATATTGAAGCCAAAAGATGCAAAGTTAATAATGATAGTGCAACTTATTTGTGGCACTGCCGTTTAGGTCATATTGGTGTAAAGCGCATGAAGAAACTCCATACCGATTGACTTTTGGAACCACTTGATTATGAATCACTTGGTACTTGCGAACCGTGCCTCATGGGCAAGATGACTAAAACGCCATTCTCCGAAACTATGAGCGAGCAACAAATCTGTTGGAAATCATACATACCGATGTATGCGGTCCAATGAGTGTTGAGACTCATGGCAGGTATCATTGTTTTCTGACCATCACAGATGATTTAAGCAGATATGTGTATATCTACTTGATGAAACATAAGTCTGAAACATTTGAAAAGTTCATATAATTTCAGAGTGAAGTGGAAAATCATCGTAACAAGAAAAAAAGTTTCTATGATCTGATCGTGGAGGAGAATATTTGAGTTACGAGTTTGGTCTTCATTTGAAACAATGCAAAATAGTTTCGCAACTCACGCCACCTGGAACACCACAGCGTAATGGTGTGTCCGAACATCATAACCGTACTTTATTAGATATGGTACAATCTATGATGGTTCTTACCGATTTACCACTATCATTTTGGGGTTATGCATTAGAGACAACTGCATTCACGTTAAAAAGGGCACCATCTAAATCCGTTGAGACGACACCGTATGAACTGTGGTTTAGCAAGAAACCTAAGCTATTGTTTCTTAAAGTTTGGGGTTGCGATGCTTATGTGAAAAAGTTTCATCTTGATAAGCTCAAATCCAATTCGGAGAAGTGCGTCTTCATAGGATACCCAAAAGTGACTGTTGGGTACACCTTCTATCACAGATCCGAAGGCAAGATATTTGTTGCTAAGAATGGATCCTTTCTAGAGAAGGAGTTTCTCTCGAAAGAAGTGAGTGGGAGGAAAGTAGAACTTGATGAGGTAACTGTACATGCTCCCTTATTGGAAAGTAGTTCATCACAGAAATCTGTTTCTGTGACTCCTACACCAATTAGTGAGGAAGCTAATGATGATGATCATGTAACTTTAGATCAAGTTACTACCGAACCCCGTAGGTCAACCAGAGTGAGATCCGCACCAGAGTGGTAAGGTAATCCTGTTCTGGAGGTCATGTTAATTGACCATGACGAACCTACGAACTATGAGGAAGCGATGATGAGCCCAGATTCCGCGAAATGGCTTGAGGCCATGAAATCTGAGATGGGATCGATGTATGAGAACAAAGTGTGGACTTTGGTTGACTTGCCCGACGATCGGCAAGACATAGAAAATAAATGGATCTTCAAGAGGAAGACGGACGCTGATAGTAGTGTTACTATCTACAAAGCTAGACTTGTCGAAAAAGGTTTTGACAAAGTTCAAGGTGTTGACTACGATGAGATTTTCTCACTCGTAGCGATGCTTAAGTCTGTCCGAATCATGTTAGCAAATTGCCACATTTTTTGAAATCTGGCAAATGGATGTCAAAACTACATTCCTTAATGGATTTCTTGAAGAAGAGTTGTATATGATGCAACCAGAAGGTTTTGTCAATCCTAAAGGTGCTAACAAAATGTGCAAGCTCCAGCGATCCATCTATGGACTGGTGCAAGCATCTCAGAGTTGGAATATACGCTTTGATGAGTTGATTTAAGCATATAGTTTTATACACACTTGTGGTGAAGCCTGTATTTACAAGAAAGTGAGTGGTGGCACTACAGCATTTCTGATAAATATATGTGAATGACATATTGTTGATCGGAAATAATGTAGAATTTTCTGGAAAGCATAAAGGAGTATTTGGAAGGAGTTTTTCAAATAAAGACCTCGGTGAAGCTACTTACATATTGAGCATCAAGATCTATAGAGATAGATCAAGACGCTTGATAAGTTTTTTTAATGAGTACATACCTTGACAAGTTTTTGAAGTAGTTCAAAATGGAACAGTCAAAGAAAGAGTTCTTACTTGTGTTACAAGGTGTGAAATTGAGTAAGACTCAAAGCCCGACCATGGCAGAAGATAGAAAGAGAATGAAAGTCATTCCCTATGCCTCAGCCATAGTTTCTATAAAGTATGCCATGCTGTGTACCAGATCTATTGTATACCCTACACTGAGTTTAGCAAGGGTGTACAACAGTGATCTAGGAGTAGATCACTGGACAGCGGTCAAAATTATCCTTGGTGGAATAAGGATATGTTTCTCGATTATGGAGGTGACAAAAGGTTCATCGTAAAGGGTTACGTCGATGCAAATTTTGACACTGATCCAGATGACTCTAAGTCTCAATCTGGATACATTTTGAAAGTGGGAGAAATTAGCTAGAGTAGCTCCATGCAGAGCATTGTTGACATAGAAATTTGCAAAAATACATACGGATCTGAATGTGGCAGACCCGTAGACTAAACTTCTCTCACAAGAAAAACATGATCACACCTTAGTACTCTTTGGGTGTTAATGACATAACGATGTGAACTAGATTATGACTCTAGTAAACCCTTTGGGTGTTGGTCACATGACGATGTGAACTATGGGTGTTAATCAGATGGTGATGTGAACTATTGGTGTTAAATCACATGGCGATGTGAACTAGATTATTGACTCTAGTGCAAGTGGGAGACTAAAGGAAATATGCCCTAGAGGCAATAATAAAGTTATTATTTATTTCCTTATTTCATGATAAATGTTTATTATTCATGCCAGAATTGTATTAACCGGAAACATAATACATGTGTGAATACATAGACAAACATAGTGTCACTAGTATGCCTCTACTTGACTAGCTCATTGAATCAATGATGGTTATGTTTCCTAACCATAGACATGAGTTGTCATTTGATTAACAGGATCACATCATTAGATAATGATGTGATTGACTTGACCCATCTGTTAGCTTAACACGATGATCGTTTAGTTTGTTGCTATTGCTTTCTTCATGACTTATACATGTTCCTATGACTATGAGATTATGCAACTCCCGTTTATCGGAGGAACACTTTGTGTGCTACCAAACGTCACAACGTAACTGGGTGATTATAAAGGTGCTCTGTAGGTGTCTCCGAAGGTACTTGTTGAGTTGGCGTATTTCGAGATTAGGATTTGTCACTCCGATTGTCAGAGAGGTATCTCTGGGCCCACTCGGTAATGCACATCACTATAAGCCTTGCAAGCATTGCAACTAATGAGTTAGTTGAGGGATGATGTATTACGGAACGAGTAAAGAGACTTGCCGGTAACGAGATTGAACTAGGTATTGAGATGCCGACGATCGAATCTCGGGCAAGTAACATACCGATGACAAAGGGAACAACGTATGTTGTTATGCGGTTTCACCGATAAAGATCTTCGTAGAATATGTAGGAGCCAATATGAGCATCCAGGTTCCGCTATTGGTTATTGACCGGAGACATGTCTCGGTCATGTCTACATAGTTCTCGAACCCGTAGGGTCCGCACGCTTAAAGTTCGATGATGGTTATATTATGAGTTTATGTGTTTTGATGTACCGAAGGTAGTTCAGAGTCCCGGATGTGATCACGGACATGACGAGGAGTCTCAAAATGGTCGAGACATGAAGATTGATATATTGGATGACTATATTCGGACACCGGAATGGTTCCAGGGGTTATCAGATATATACCGGAGTACCGGGGGGTTACTAGAACCCCCCCGGAGGTTAATGGGCCTCATGGGCCCAATTGGTGGAAGAGGAGAGGCGGCCAAGGGGCAGCCGCGCGCCCCTCCCCTCCCAAGTCCGAATTGGACTAGGAAGGGGGGCGGCGCCCCCCTTTCCTTTCTCCCTCTTTCTCCTTCCCTCTCCTCTCCTACTCCAACATGGAAAGGGGGGGTCCTACTCCCACCGGGAGTAGGACTCCTCATGGGGCGCGTCAAGGGTGGCCGGCCCCCTCCCCCTCCTCTACTCCTTTATATACAGGGAGGGAGGCACCCCTAGGGAAACAACAATTGAACTCTTGGGTCTCTTAGCCGTGTGCGGTGTCCCCCTCCACCATAGTCCACCTCATTAATATCGTAGCAGTGCTTAGGCGAAGCCCTCCGTCAGTAGAACATCATCATCGTCACCACGCCGTCGTGCTGACGGAACTCTCCCTCAAAGCTCGGCTGGATCGGAGTTCGAGGGACGTCATCGAGCTGAACGTGTGCTGAACTCGGAGGTACCGTATGCTCGGTACTTGATCGGTCGGATCGTGAAGACATACGACTACATCAACCGCGTTCTGCAAACGCTTCCGCTTTCGGTCTACGAGGGTACGTGGACAACACTCTCCCCTCTCGTTGCTATGCATCAACATGATCCTGTGTGTGCTTAGGAATTTTTTTGAAATTACTATGTTCCCCAACACAAACCTCATAGGTAGCTGAATTGAGCAACATTTTTCAATGTAGATTTGCATGGGTGTTTAGCGTCTCAAGGTAGAATAACCACCCAAACACCCGAACCCTGCATGGCACACGTTATTCCTAAAATGAATGATAAGATTGGGTCGAAAAGTTGCGATCCCCCTCACAAGCTCCTTTGGTGCCGAGTGCCTCCCTATTTAGGAGTGTGAGTATCTGAAGCATCCACCAGCTACACACCATGTAACAAAAGTCTCAAGGAAGCAAGCTCATCGAAAGTAGTTAAGGTTAGTCAGCTACGCATGCCCAAATCTATCCCATCCATCAAAATATTACCTATGATGGCAATGAGTTTAATATAGTTGGTGAGTGAGGCATGGTAAGCAATGCAAATGGGCTCAATAAGAACCCATGTGTCTAATGAGAAGAAAGTTGATAATCCATCTCCAATTGACACTCGGGAAATTCCTCTAAGAGCATTTAAGTGTTTGAAAAATGCCTTGTCAAGGAAGAAAGCATTTTATACCTAAATCTAAGTGAAGTGGAGAGTGGTTAAGTATCCAATCCTTCCATGTCATTTTTTTGGAGTGTACGAATAATCATCATTTGACTAGAAGAAAATCCGACTATGTTTGTTTATTTCCTCGATAATGCTTTTTGAAAGTGTGAAGCAAAGCATGAAGTAGGCAGGGAGACTATTGAGAAGGGCAAAGAGGAGGATGAGACGACCATCGCGTGATAGTAAAAGGCACACCATCCGGTGAGGTAGATGTCACAACGGTTTATATCTGGTTGAAAGGCCATGGCAGGAAGTTTGTGCAAGGAGAGAGGGAGACTAACGTGATTCTGGGAAAGGCCACAATATTAGTGCCTAGATCAGTTGACATGATAGTGGATTGGTGAGGGCGATGTTGAGATAGACAAAGGCATATTTTTCAAATTGATCAAGAGGCTCTTTAACAAGGCCAAATCATCAAGGATGGTACATATTGTTGGGGAACATAGTAATTTCAAAAAAAATCCTACACACACACAAGATCATGGTGATGCATAGCAACAAGAGAGGAGAGTATCGTCCACGTACCCTCGTAGACCGTAAGCGGAAGCATTATGAGAACGCGGTTGTTGTAGTCGTACGTCTTCATGATCCGACCGATCCAAGTACCGAACGTACGGCACCTTCGAGTTCAGCACATGTTCAACTCGATGACGTCCCACGAACTCCGATCAAGCAGAGCTTCACAGGAAAGTTCTGTCAGCACGACGGCGTGATGACGGTGATGATGTTGCTACCGACGTAGGGCTTCGCCTAATCACCACTACGATATGATCGAGGTGGATTATGATGGAGGGGGGCACCGCACACGGCTTGGAACAATTAACTTGTGTGTCCTAGGGTGCCCCCTACCTCCGTATATGAAGGAGCAAGGGGGAGGCCGGCCGGCCCTTGCAGGGCATGCCAGGAGGAGGAGTCATCCTCCTAGTAGGAGTAGGACTCCCCTTTCCTACTCCTACTAGGAGGGGGAAAGGAAGGAGGAGAGGGAGAAGGAAAGGGGGGCGCCGCCCCCCTTCCCTAGTCCAATTCAGACCAGAGGGGGAGGGGGCGCGCGGACTGCCCTGGCCGGCCCTCTCTCTCTCTCCACTAAGGCCCATGTGGCCCATTACTTCTCCCAGGGGGTTCCGGTAACTCTCCGGCACTCCGGTTTTCTCTGGAATCACTCAGAACACTTCCGGTATTCGAATATAGTCGTCCAATATATTAAACTTTATGTTCGACCATTTCAAGACTCCT
This sequence comes from Triticum aestivum, assembly GCF_018294505.1. Taxonomy (NCBI): domain Eukaryota; kingdom Viridiplantae; phylum Streptophyta; class Magnoliopsida; order Poales; family Poaceae; genus Triticum; species Triticum aestivum. The sequence continues at coordinate 156,014,104 of NC_057800.1, read as the reverse complement.
CGGCATGTCCGTGATCACATCCGGGACTCCGAACTACCTTCGGTACATCAAATCACATAAACTCATAATACCGAACGTTAAGAGTGCGGACCCTACGGGTTCGAGAACTATGTAGACATGACCGAGACACGTCTCCGGTCAATAACTAATAGCGGAACCTGGATGCTCATATTGGCTCCTACATATTCTACGAAGATCTTTATCGGTCAAATCGCATAACAACATACGTTGTTCCCTTTGTCATCGGTATGTTACTTGCCCGAGATTCGATCGTCGGTATCTCAATACCTAGCTCAATCTCGTTACCGGCAAGTCTCTTTACTCGTTCTGTAATGCATCATCCCGCAACTAACTCATTAGTTGTATTGCTTGCAAGGCTTATAGTGATGTGCATTACCGAGAGGGCCCAGAGATACCTCTCCGACAATCGGAGTGACAAATCCTAATCTTGATCTATGCCAACTCAACAAGTACCATCGGAGACACCTGTAGAGCACCTTTACAATCACCCAGTTACGTTGTGACGTTTGGTAGCACACAAAGTGTTCCTCCGGTAATCGGGAGTTGCATAATCTCATAGTCGTAGGAACATGTACAAGTCATGAAGAAAGCAATAGCAGTAAACTAAAACGATCAAGTGCTAAGCTAACGGAATGAGTCAAGTCAATCACATCATTCTCCTAATGATGTGATCCCGTTTATCAAATGACAACTCAAGTCTATGGTTAGGAAACATAATCATCTTTGACCAACGAGCTAGTCAAGTAGAGGCATACTAGTGACACTCTGTTTGTCTATGTATTCACACATGTATTATGTTTCCGGTTAATACATTTTTAGCATGAATAATAAACATTTATCATGAAATAAAGAAATAAATAATAACTTTATTATTGCCTCTAGGGCATATTTCCTTCACATATATATTTTGCGACCTTAGGATCAAATTTAACAATGATTAAAGTGTCATCGACGTAATGTAAAATAGGTCAGTGTGGTTGATGGCTCGATATTTTTTCACTTTTACAAGGGTATTTTAATGGGGTTCCCAAAAGATTTTCGTTAATTCTCGTATTTTCTAAGAGTCGTGCTACGCGTCGGCCGACTGATCTTTTCAAAAGACCCGCCGCCTCCGCAGCAGTAAATTTGGCACAATTCATTGCAACAAAACGGAGTGTTTCGTAACCTTTTGCAACATAACTTATGTTGCAGAAACAATTGAACAGAGATTATGTTGCAGATTTTTCTTCTTCACTTTTTTGTAACATAGATAATGTTGCGAAAAGGACTTCTGCAACATGGACGTTGTTGTGAATTTATTTGCAATGAAAGATGATGTCGCAGCAACACCGCCCTCGTTGTTGTTTCCGTTTTGTAACTCCGTCGTTGTTGCAAAAACTTGTTGGCATGCGGCGGCACAGTCGGACAAGGGCAACTTCCGCCGGTAATGTTGCAGATTCTTTTCGTTTAACTTTTTTGCAACATGAGAGTTGTTGCGAAAGAAATTTCGCAATACAAATGATGTTGCAGAAAACTTTCTGTATCGCGCGCACATGATCGCACGAAACTGCTAGAACTAGTACTAGATGACCCGTGCAAGACATGTGTCGCAAGTAGGAGGTGACGGACGCCTCACATGAGACACGTCGGCAGAAACCAACCATTTCCTATTTTCTAATGCTAATCCTTCGAGAAAGAAGAAAATATATTTTTTCTAGCGATCTGCAGAAATGTATAATATATTGGGATCTCGCTTCAAGTGGGCCGAAAGGGGCCAGCTCCGAGAATTCCTGAAGCCCATGCAACCGATGAAAACCCGTAAAAACCCATCAACACAAGCAAAACAAAGACAAAGGCCATACCAACAAAGCGCTCCCCTCTGAAGCCTCCTCCCACCCCCCTCACGCCGCCGCCGCAACCCCGAAACCCTAACCAAACCCCCCCAGCGCCACACCATGGCGTCCGCCTACGACCGGGAGGACGGCCTCGCGCCGCCGCAGCAGCACGGCGGCGGCCCCGCCGACGCCTACGATCCCAACTACGTGCCGGACTCGGTGAAGACCTTCGTGGTGCACCTGTACCGCCACATCCGCGACAAGAACGTCTACGAGATCCACCAGATGTACGAGGGCGGCTTCCAGCGCCTCTCCGATCGCCTCTTCCGCGACACGCCCTGGCCGTCGGCGGAGGCCGTGGCGCCCTACTGCGACGGCGACCACGTCTTCCTCCTCCTCTACCGCGAGCTCTGGTACCGCCACGCCTACGCGCGCCTCTCCCCCCTCACCGCCAGCCATCGCTCCGAGTCCTGGAACAACTACTGCGACCTCTTCAGCGTCGTCCTCCACGGCGTCGTCAACATGCAGCTGCCTAACCAGTGGCTGTGGGACATGGTGGACGAGTTCGTCTACCAGTTCCAGAGCTTCTGCCAGTACCGCGCCAAGCTCAAGAACAAGACGGAGGACGAGCTACAGCAGCTAAAGCAGTTTGACAAGGTAATAAATAAACGCTTCATTTTTATTTTGCTTTGCTAGATTTAATTTATCAGAGGCCGGGGGCTAGCCTCCTTTTCCAGAAAAAAAACTAGATTTAATCTATCCGGCGATTTTGCTGCTGATAAGTTCTTTCTGTTTTTTTGCAGGCATGGAATGTCTATGGGGTTCTCAATTACCTGCAAGCACTCGTCGAGAAGTCCATGATCGCACAGATTCTGGAGAGGGAGAAAGAGGGGCTGGAGTCGTTTACTGCCACTGATGGGTATGACTACCAGGGTGGGAGCAATGTGCTCAAGGTCCTGGGTTACTACAGCATGATTGGGCTTCTCAGGATACACTGCCTTCTTGGTGATTACCACACTGGCCTCAAGTGCTTGGCACCGATCAACCTTAACCAGCAGGGGGTCTACACCATTGTGATTGGGAGTCACATCTCGACAATCTATCATTATGGATTTGCAAACCTTATGATGCGCAGGTACAAAAGCATCTGCCTTTTTTGGGGATTACCACACTGGCCTTATGCATTTTTAGCTTCACTTTCTGCTGCTCCATACACACATAAGCAGCATAAGATGCTTTGCTAGCATCTCTATAATTGTCCAATAAATTCTATTATGTCATATAACTTCAACAAAGATCTCATGATTCTCTTATGTAAATCCAAATATGTGAAATTTATTTTGATTCAGCCATCTTGAAATTTCCAAAGCTGGGATTCAGTTCTTTTAGCTAATAGACTGTATTCGTTTGTAAACCTAGGTATGTCGATGCTACCAAGGAATTCAACAAAATTCTGCTTTACATTATAAAGTATAAGCAGTACCATCAGAAATCCCCTCAGTACGACCAGATTCTGAAGAAAAATGAGCAGATGTATGCGCTGCTGGCAATTTGCCTATCTCTGTGTCCCCAGAACAAACTCATAGATGAAAATGTTAGCACCCAGCTGAAAGAAAAGTACAATGACAAAATGACAAAGATGCAGAGGTTTGATGATGAAGCATATGCTGCCTACGATGAGCTATTTTCGTATGCCTGCCCCAAGTTTATTACCCCATCACCTCCAGTTCTGGACCAGCCACTTACAAATTATAACCAGGTAATGTTTCTTGTGGACAACCATAATGGCGATCTATTTCTTTTCAGTTTCTACAGGCAAATTCTACCGTGTAACCCTACTTGTTTTAGTCATCACAAAATAGTAGTGAAAAAGAATCAACCCTTTGGTAGTTGGAAATCCATATTTCAGAGTCCTACAATTCCAGGGTGAGGTTTTTCTTGTCCTATTCAACATAAATCTCATGTAGTAGTCAAAACATCTAGGGTGAGGTTTTTCTTTTTATATTTTCTCAAAGGTTTCAGTGCTTTAGTTTGCATTTTTTTTAGTTTCTATGTAGTATGTTCAAATATCATTAGCACATCTTTTCATTAAGGGTAATAAACATACATACAAGAAAGGTATATCAGGAACAAGACAGTTGCTAAAAGCAGCCCATGAAGTAAAGTTGATGCATAAAGAGGCTAGTTTTCTTATCAGTTAAGCAGCTAGCATGTCGGTTGCAAATGCTCAGATGGAAGCTAGTATCACTCGTCTATTTGTGAACAGATGTACTTCTGAACATTTTTGTCGATGTGCCTGTACTGCATATGTATTGAGGTTCTTATTCGTTGAGAATTACTTCTATTTCCTTGACTTGTAAATTTCCCCCAAAAAATCAAAGAGTAGACATGCAGAATAAATTGTTGATTATTTTTCTTGTTATGTGACAGGACGCCTATCGGCTTCAATTGAAGCTGTTCCTGTACGAAGTGAAGCAGCAGCAGCTGCTTTCTGGGATCCGGAGCTATCTAAAGTTATACTCAGCAATAACCATCACCAAACTTGCCCAGTATATGGAAATGGATGAGGCAACACTTAGGTCTGTGTGAGCATTAACTTGTGTTGTTAGTTTTTTTTATTGGTCTGTATGCATAAGAAATTTTCAAACATTTGGACAGGTCTATCCTTATGACGTACAAGCACAAAATGCATGCAGTTGACAGTAATGGGAAAATTGTATCCAGTGCAGACTTTGATTTCTACATTAATGAGGTAATGCCGATTCTCCTTTCTGTGGCTAAGATAAGTTTTTTGCATCCGCTTATTATGTTTGTGTCGATTTCTTTATTACGAGTTGGTGCTTTCTGCTGTATCTTAGAAGTTAATATCTTCACTATATCAATTGCTAATTGAGGTACTACATTGAGCTGCTGTAGTCTGTAGATAATTGGAGCTCCTTCCTGGAATGAATTTTGTGTAACAATATAGATTCTTTAAGTTCAACCATGATTGTGTTAACTTGTGCCTTCTCAAGTCTGTTGCCTACTTTGTCAATGTATGACTAATTACATATGAACTATTTGCAATCATTCAGGATGTTATTCATGTCGTAGAGTCGAAGTCGACCAAGCGCCATGGTGACTACTTTTTGAGACAGATTTTAAAGGTACCTGAGTCCCCACTTGACGATACCTCCCCCCTTTCCTTTTATAGATAGCACATCGTTGCTAGACCATAGTCTAAACTTCCTTTGTCAATATCCTACAGTTTGAAGAAACCATTGCTGAATTGGACAAGGTACAGCTTGACTGAGCATGGTAGAGATCATGGAGGAGAGAAACGTCCCAGGATCCTGTTTTCCTTTTCTTTTTTCCTATTGTGAGAGGCACTTGTGATGACTACTGTTAGCAGAGCATTAGTTGTGCCTTCTGGTACACTTTTTGACTCAGTGAAGCACTGGCAATTCACTGTATTATCTCGTTTCTTGTTCCTGTTTGCTATTTGATGAGTAATCTGTCAGTTGCTAATTGAGAACTTGAGATACCTTCCGTGTTTATCCAACTGGGTGGGCACATTTTTTAGCTCACAGGTATTAGATCTGGAGGCTGATTGCATGACGCTCATCAGTTGCCTTGCATTCTTGCCATATGTCCCTGTGGGCTCAATGCATCGCTCCTTCTGATCTTGACCCTAGTCCGCTGCCCAACAACGTGGCTCCTGAAGCGGGTGAGAAAAAGGGAGGCACCTTCCTTGTGGCCTTGCGGTGGGTGCTGTGAAGGGGATGGTTGCTGCTGCAACGATGAGGTGCCCCAATGACGACAGTGGGCCGTGGATCTGCGGACAGCGAGGCTCCCTGCAACATCTGTTGTGGGGAAAGGGGTGGATGTTGCCCTTGGCGAGGTGCTTGTAGCATCGCCTGTGTTGCAATGGATCATTGCAACATCCCATGTGTTGCAATGAGCAACCATAAAATGTTGTTCGTGTTTGCAATGGGTGATTGCAATGTTGTCTGTGTTGTGATAGGTGTGCGCAACATTACTCATGTTGTGATGAGCGACCGCAACATTGTTCATGTTGCAATTGTAGCCTTCGCCGATGACTATATGGGGACAGGCCCAACATTGTCCATGTTGTGATAGGTGAGCACAACATTACTCGTGTTGCGATGAGCGACCGCAACATCGTTCATGTTGTGATGGTAGCCTTCGCCGATGACTACGTGGGGACAGACCCAACAGTTCACAACGATGCCAACGTTTGCCAAAGATCAGTTGGATGATGTGCAACATGTGTATGTGTAACACATGTCAATATTAAGTACTAAGTACGCCCTAAAAAGATATGAAGTCTCTAGGTTCCGGGTTGCTGAATTTTACCATGGTGACACGTTACCATCTTCCACATGTCTTGTAGTATCCCCCATGAGGCTGTTTCAGCTCCCCGAGTGGCACTTTGGTTTATTGGGGAGATGCTCAATAAACTAAATTTCTACTCTCTCTGTACCGAAATACTTGTAGTTTGGAGAACTTGTACTAGTTTCTCTAGCTACAAGTATTTTGGTACAGAGGAAGTATAATACAAGGTTTTCAATTTCTCTCCAGGCATGTTATAAACACCATGACAAATTCCATTTCTCATCACAGCAATTCAAACCAACATGTTTCTACTGCACATATAAACATCATTTAAACCCACAATTTTGAAATCTAAGTTCAAATTCAAGCATAATATATGGTCCAAATGCTCTGAAACATAGAGCAATGTGTTAGCATTAGTGTAGCTGTGTAGGCACATGCTGGTTTGTTAATTCTTAGGATTAAATTAATAGGTTAATTAAAAGGATAATCCTCCTATTGTAATCTGTATGCCGGTTGCATTGGCCTTTGCACCTCTACAAACAGTCGCATTTCTCAATCGTGTCTGTGCCCCTTGTATATATACCAAGAATCATTCAATGGAATTGATAGTTCTATCATTTATTCGATTGTCTCTCGCTTGCTCCCGGCGGAGCCATTCCATCGGCCTCACAGCGCGACGCGGAAGACCAAGGCCGGCGACGTCCAGAAGGCCAGCCCCGTCGCTCTCCAGCGGAGCGATCTCACGACGGGCTTGCCCGCGAGCAACACCGAACCGGTGGCAGTCCACGCCTCTGCAAAGCGGCAAGGCGGCGCAGGTCTCCTGCCGGTACGTGACCGCGTGGCCTCAACCTCACGCACCAGCCCGACGCGTTCACGAGGCAGGCGCGGCGAGTCTCTCGATCTGGGACGAAACGAGGAACCAGGCTTCCAAGAACAACAAAAAGAAGAAAGAACAGGGAAGTTGACATCAATTGATCAAAGATTGAACGACTCAATCAAGAATTGCAAGCACCAGTGTGTTCGTCAATTCTCAATGTTCTTACCTTTTTATGGCATTAGCACAACGGGACGGTCCTGGGCAACCAAGGCTTCAACGCATGCGGTGCACGCGACCACGCCTGCCACCGCTCAGCGTGCCGCCGGCCTCGTCGGCTCCCGGCCTAGAAGCGACCGAGACAGCCACCCTTCACAGACAAGCGGCGCCCGCACCCGCGGCTCCCGGCATCCGGCGCGTGGAGACGCGCTTCGCCGCGGCGGCGGCACTTCCCGCAGGCATGTCCCTTGGGGCAGCTATGCGCAGCGACGGCAAGGAAGCCCAGACGCGTTGGCTAGCGTGCGCCATGACGCGGCTACGCAGCGGTGTCGACCTGGCTTCCAGCGCTCGGCCCCTGCGCGCCCACCCGCGTCTGCTGTTCCGTCGTCCAACGGCCATGGCCGGTGACGGCTCATGGAGCCCTGCGGCGCTCGGGCTCTCGAACGGCGTCGCGCTCGGAACCCACCCCCGTGGTGACTCCTCCTCCGAGAACGAGCGCGGCGGGAGTTCTTCTCGCCGCCGGTAATGCGGCCGGCCGGCCAGCCAGCCGTGGGAGTCTCTGCCTGTTTCAGTCTTGTGAGGACTGGGGATCGAGTTGCTGGGGATTTCTTCCCCTTTCTCTCTCCTTATCATTTCGATTGACTGGACTTCCTCGCTTGCGTGGCCATGTGCATGCGATGGAAATTTAGGCAACCGGCAGGCGTTGCTTTATTTGCTACTCCATGAGTATTTGCTACTCTGATTGAGCACAGTAGCAGATTATTAGTGTCCCAACACACTTCTAACAGTGATTTCATTCCTGTTAAAATCAGTACATATATTTTAGTACTATTTTCTGTTGAGTACCGTGGTATTCCAGATCTTAAGTTGATGTAATATATTTTCACGTTTATCACGTGTTGAGATTAATTACTGTAATTGAGATTATTTCATCTCTTGCTTACACAATTTCAGTACCTCTATGGTGCTGGTTTGCGATTGAGAATTTTCTTTTCTCATAAAACAATCTCATTGCGATTAAGATTAATTTTTCTCTCGCAAAATATTAATTCACTTTGCTGAATTCTCTTGCAATTTGATACAAGATCATCTCATTTAATTTGAGATCTATACAATTCAAGTTTTTTCACTTGAACATCAAGTTTGCAACATCATTACTATTCATTACAATAGTAGTGTATTTCTGTTGAGTACAATGTATTCCGGAATGTATTTATCTCCATGTTCGCTACATGTGGAGATTAATACGTCTATTTGCAATTGAGATTTTCAATTTCTTGCAAATATTGAATGCAAAATTCTAAGTGCTGTTTTTCAAATTGATGTATTGGGATCACAAGGAAGTCATATGGATCTACTGCTTACGCAGATTATCGATAACTACTGATAAAGCCTACATTTTATCATTTTGACATTGTGATTGCTTTACAAAGTGCTCTCCCACACATTTTACTAAGTCATGACATAAGGCATTACGAGTGAGTATCTACTGATTTCATCAGATTATACTCCCTAGTGTTGTGAGATCTACTCCATTTTGGAGATTATCTTCAAGGTGTCGTATTTAGCAATTTGAGATTCACACTTATGGTTTCAAGATAACTTCTTGAAATACCCATTGTTTTTGCTAAGTTCATTACAACATCAACCATGATGGTCTTTAATTTACTGAATGTAAATTGATTATGCCTGGCTTACCCATAGCGGTAACATATGGCTATATAATTTGAGGCATTCGCCCTCAACGGCCACCACTGCCCTATCTGTGCCATGGACATCATGATCGCTCTTTGTGTCTCGTGGGATAATGTGTGCAATCCAGGATTCACTTCTGGTCAGGATCACACCGCTAACAGAAAATTATTGTCTTATACATTATAAGGCATTAGATTCAGATCTCAGCATCTGATTATCCTGTATCAGCAATTCTTGGGACACAATGAACTCAAGGGCAAAGGTTTGAAGCTCACTTCAACCTTTAACCCGACATCACCAGTGATGACGGGATCTTATGGACATGGAGAACGTGTGGTTGAATATAACTCAACTAACATGTTTGAAGACATTGTTTGGTCTCTCAATCTCCTGAGTGGTCAGCATAATTTATGTCCATTTACGATGTTATAACAACAACATAAGTATTGTTGTCATCATATATTGTATATCACAATATATTGTATCAGTACTTTGGAACAAATACATTTGTATGTATTCTATATATCTGACAACGATTTTCATATTGAGGATCTGCACGTCTATATATAGATTTCTACAGGGGTCAATCCGATGAAAGATGATATGTGCCTTGTGGACATATGCACCACAAACTCTATATTCAGGGACGTCCAATGTTTTCACTCTCGTTGAGAGAAAGGAGATATTTCAAAATCGCTCGACGCGATGAGGCATTTTTTTGGCTCAACTCAGGTCATATTTACTATCCCACTGGGTACTCGAGTAACGTAAGGATGCTTTATTGCTTCCCGGTTTAACTCGTACCCTACTAAACTATAGAGGTATCTGTCAAAACAATTTCCATAGCGAAACTTATGATGACAACAAAGAGAAATAACTTCTCTTTACCATATGCAACAGATATGGCAAGCACATTCTCTATGTACCATCTGGATTGTACTACACATACTACAAAACCCGTAGCACATGTTGCGCCCAAGATAGTTTTCCAAAATGTCTTGTACATGACAAACTTGGCATACACGCCTTGGTCATCGAGACATTGGGTTGAAACCGGAACTATGCGCAATTCCAAAGTTTATGATTATTATGATGCTAAATTCTAATAACATTTGGATTTTATGTGCATTACAAGTGACACAGGAAAGCTAACTTTAAGGCTCGCACACCTTAAAGTCTAAGCTGAACCACTCAGACTCCTTGAATGCATCAAGTCGAGGTAAGTGGCTCTTCCCAGCCATTGAGTAGACTATTCAGGGATTCCATGGTTTTAAAAGACATATCTACACGGTGGTCTTAAGTGTGTGCTTTACTCACACGAAACCATTGGCTCATTATCCTGACATCGATTTCAAGCAAATCGAATGGATAACATTGCAGAATTCTCCTTGAAGGCCTTCTCTATGGCATTTGGATTGAAGTTTAGCAATTTTTCCTAATGTCTAGACTCAAAATGGTTTGGTAGAATCCTATCCAAAGGGTTAAGCTCATTGGATTATCTTTACTTTGGAATTGCAACTTACCAACTTTACGTTGGAGTCATGCAGTTTTACACGCTCATAACAGAACTGCATAATATTATTCCCCTCTATCTTTGATATGTGGATATTTACCAAGTATTTCCTATCTGCAGTAATTCGGTTGCACACCGATATTACCATCCGGCATACATCATTGGCCCCTCAACATAAAGTTGGGATATATGTGAGGAATAACTGTATTTCCGTCGATACCTCAAGCCCCTCGCATGGGGAGTTATTCAAGGCCAGTATGCTGATTCAATGAGGAACATTTCCAGGCATTAGGGGGAGATTTCAAGTACCATAAAGAATGCCAGAAAATTAGTGGAATGTTCAACACATTTCTGCCTCAAATCCACGTACTCAAAGATCTGAACCATGCGTTCAGAAGATTTGCAACACATTGCAAATAATCTGCCAGATTCATTTACTGACTATAAAGGTGTCACATAATCCTACAATCCTGCAAAAGTATGCCTGAATGAGTGGAGGTACCAGCAAAATCCACTCCACTCCCCGTTCAAAGCAACAGGGGGAGATGTATGGCAGAAATACATCAGGATTCAGCTTCTCGCAAGCAAGAATATCAAGGCCCGCGAATCAGTAAATGCAAGTCAACTTCACGTTGACAGACACCTAATGGGTAGTATACACCCAGTGGACGGGAAATCTCCACCAACCCGGGTCATAGTGCACACAATAACCGGGACATCGGAATACCCGACTCAATCGCATTGGGAAATCGCGAGCAGTCACCATGGGTAACGATATTTCCATCAACTATATATTGATATATAGATTCTGGAGAAACATATAACCGGAAGTCTAAAATTGTCGACATACGATTCTCAACTAGATTGAAAAAACCTTTCAAGTGATTCAGATCCAAAGACCATGGCCATGGCAAAGTGTGAACAACACTCAGACTGAACTCAAGCAAAGGGTATAATCTAGGTAGAAACAATATTGCTCAATAATGGGAAGGTATTCATAAGCAATACCTACACCAGTTTTCTTCTGGAAACAGAATTGAGAACAATGAGGTGGTGAAACATAGAGCAAGTATTGTAGCACAAGGGTTCACGCAGATACCCAACTATTCTCCAGAGGTGGAATCTCTTTCCGATAACTTATATCATTGGCAGTACAAAATCATCTATCTGTGCAGTTGATAGATGTAGTGATTACATATACATGTGGATCACTAGATTCAGGCATATATGATTGATTCCCGATGGAATCTCACTTCTGAATTGAAATGCAAAATGCAACATACATTGTGTAAAAATCAGGAAGTCACCATACGACTTATTGTCGGTACATATGGTACAACCGACTTAGTGAGTTTCTTATACACAAGGATTACTCCTACAATGATGATTATCCATGTTTGTGTGTCTTCAATGACGACAAATGTAATCATCTAAATGATGGAATTTAAAATGAAGGATTTGGGTAAACTAAAATACCGCTCGTTACTACAAATTGAGCACCTTCATTCATACATTATGGTATACTATGTTGTCTATACCCAAAATATATTGGAGAAATTGATCGTGGACAAATCTTATCCATTCATAACTCTCATGGTAGTTCATTCTCTAGACGTAGAGAAAGATCTATTTAGACCAAGAGATGATGGAAATGAGATATTGGGACTCAACGTTCCATAATGCCATTGGATCCACCAAACACAATTGGTTGGTACACAAGAATATCTTTCAATATCTTCAATGCATCAAACATCTTGTCCTGGTTTTTCAGTTTCATAGAAATATGAACACCGATATCGTTGGATACATCGATCAGATCCCTACTGTGTCAGATCGTAGACAACCTTAGTCTTCCTCCTAGGTGTAGTAGCCCTCTCATGAGAAGTCCTCGAAACAGACCTCATGGCTACATCCACCAACCATTATCTCAACGATAATATTTCTTATGTTGCCCGGATGCAAACAGGTTACATAATAAGCAATATCACTATATTGCATATCTTGCAAGTCAAATCATGCGATTGATTTGTTCATCGAGTTTCTACCAACTTCTATGTTCCAGAAATGTGTTCGTGGAATTGGTAGGTGACGGCTTCGAATTTTGCAAGAATCAGGGGGGGTATCTTCCTGAATTGTTCCTGTTCAATGCATCATATTATACTCCTTTTCCCTTCATGAGTTTACTTTACAGGTTCTCATAGAGGTTTTTAATGAGATAATATCAACATGAGATCATATGTCATACTTTCAGTTTTCCCCACCGAGGTTTTTAGGAAAGTATATACGACATATTTATTGTCCTCTGAACTCTATGGGTTTTATCGTATTGAGTTAAAAGAGACAATAACCATTATATGTTGCACCATTTTCTTCTTATTTTTCCCATTGGGTTTGAAGGAGTTTTGGCAACATATCATACTACAATACTTCTCATATTTTCCCACAGGGTTTTTGGGGAAGAGTTAATTTAAAGATGATTCCAGATATGATCGGTTGCAAGGACAAGAAAGGATTAGGGGGAGTGTTAGGATTAAATTAATAGGTTAATTAAAAGGATAATCCTCCCATTGTAATCTGTACGTCGGTTGCATTGGCAACCGTCGCACCTCTCCCCTTTGCACCTCTACGAACAGTCGCATCTCTCGATCGTGTCTGTTCCCCTTGTATATATACCAAGAATCATTCAATGGAATTGATAGTTCTATCATTTATTCGATTGTATCTCGCTTGCTCTCCTTTACAATTCAACATTAATTACCACATGTTACTTAATGAACCGTCATTAGGACTTGTCACTAGACGAATATAGATGTGCCCATCACCGGTATGTACGCGCATATTTTTTTTGAAACTTCACAGCAGATTCTGCGTGTTGCATTAAGAAGGAGCGGCTGACAGCCGTACTGTACAGAGGTTCAGGAGAACCAAGAGGAAATAAAAGAAAGGAAGAAGGAAAAGAAACCAAGCAAGGCCTACTCTCAATTTCAATTTCAAAAAAAGCAAGGCCTACTCTCAGAACATAAGGCGGAGAGCGCACGCTAACACCCAACAGTAGAGCTCATCCATGAAGTTTTGGAAAACCGATGCTACGCGGAGCTCAGCATCTCTGAAGATTCTCTCGTTGCGCTCCCGCCAGATGAACCAGATAGGCTAGCGACCTAGCTTGCTTGCGGGAGGCCGGATCGGAAGAAAGGCCATCAAACCACTCACCGAGAGACGCCTGAGGAGCAAAGTCCAGTTGGCCGGGGAAAATGCAGTAGTTTGGAACCTATCCACCAAGAGCGACCAAAGCCGGCGGGAGCGGGACCATGGGCAGCTAACCATGAGATGCTCAGCCATTTCAAGATTGCGCCGGCAGAGAGGACAAAAATATGAGTACGACGTCCATTGGCTAGCAAGCAGCTTGTTTGCCGTGAGCAGTCTATTCTGCACAAGCACAAACAAGCAGCCGAAGAAGTGACATTTTGCCGGTGCCCAGGCCTTCCAACTACGCCAAGGTGCCGAAGTTCAGTGGAGCCAAGGAGCATGAGGCGGTATGCTGAACTGACAGAAAATTCTCGGCTAGTAGAAAGACGCCACGAGAAGGAGTCAGCAATGCCAGGTGTGAGCCGCACACGCTGGATAGTTGTCCAGAGCATGACAAACTCAGGTAGGGTGTCGGCGGTGACCCTTCCACATAGATCCATGACCCATCTGTTGTTGTCCAGTCCAATGCTTCGGAGAAGGAGCGATGCTCGTGAGAGGAGGCTAGGAATATGGCCGGTGCAAGAAGGAAGGGAGCCTTGCCATCAGTCCAACTGTCGAACCAAAATCGCGCACGAAGCCCATCGCCGACCACCGTAGCAAAAACCGCACGGTTGCTGTCTCACAGAGGTTGCGCTTGCGCGGGATCGGGAGGCCGTACCAAGGCTTGGAAGGTGATAGCCGCTCATGCGAGAGCCATTTGAGGCGAAGAGCGGTGCTGAAGAGTGTGAGGTCGATCACCCCAAAGCCGCCAAGCTGCTTAGGACGGCAATTTTTGGTCCACGCCACCTTACGGTTCCCACTGCAATAATGCTACACCTACGGATACTTGGTTACTGACCAGCGTCAGGCCCACGCCAGAGCCAGGCGCGCTGAATGCGGCCGATCTCCTAGCGCAACCAACAAGGCAGCTCAATTGTGGAGAGCCAGTAGACGGCAAAGGTAGAGAGAACAAAGTTAAGCAAGACCAATCTTCCCGCCATAGAAAATAGCATAAGCTTCCAGAAGGCTAGCCTGGTGCGAAGCTTGTTCAGGAGAGGCCGAAAGTCAATCTTCTGTGGCCTACGCAGGGACAATGGCAAAGCAAGGAACTTGCAAGGCAGGGACGAGATAAGGGCATCCAGGGGCCAACAATGAGGTTTTTTACGGTACCCTGGTACTCCATAGTGTAGAGTGGGAGTACCCATCAAATCCATCCGCTCGTCTGCAGAGTTAGTTTAGTCCTTTCTCCTGCTAAAGGAGCGTTGTCTTCCAATCTTTTGTCTAGGTTCCCAGATATACTAGCCTAATCAAGCGCATGCCACCGCGCAGCCGCCTTTGGAGGCACTTTCATCACCGTGCGACCAGGAACAAATCAATCATGTGTTTCTTCAAAAAACAGAAAATTGATCGCCATAGGATGTATGGTAATTTGAGGCGAACAAACCTGTTGTAGTGTGCAGTTTTCATCAACGACGGAATTTCGTCTCCGTCAGAAAGATTTAATTTAGGGATTAATTACTGATCATCAGAAGAGGAAGATGATGACCTGCACAGGAATTCCTTGCGGAAGATTCGGATGGGAAAGAATTGTCGCTCGGGAGATTCGGATGGGAAAGAACTTAAAACGAATTCAGACGAGGAATATGATGATCTGCGCAGGAATTTCTTGCGTAATCTACGGCTCCATCGGCCATGGCTCTAATGCATTCATGCCTACGGGCATGCAGGTTGTGGCTTCAGCGCTCGGAGCCTGTGGCTGCCATCCCATTCCCGCCGGCGGCCGAATAACCGGCGCATTGCCACCACAGAACTTGCGCATGAACTTAGGATTAGGAAATTAGATATATTTGCGAATTACTATTTTAACCCTCAGGTCATGGTACTCCCTTCTTTTTTGTGGTGGTACTCTCTAACATTAGAACTGGAGTACCAGTCAATCTAAACCATTGGATTAGGAGAAATGAACGGTTGATATTAGTTTGAGGGTACTGTAAAAGAGCTCGCTGACAATATCCATCACATCAAGCTGCTCGCAGCAGATAGGGACCTCCCCGAAATTCTCCAGGATGCCTTTGAACGGCTCGAAGCTCCAACTTGATGGGGTTGAGGAAAACAACCACGTCATCCACATAGAAAGAGATGCGTAAGAGCATCTCTAACAGACTCCTTACTAACGTGTAAACTGTAAAAATTCGGCGACTATACAGGTTTGGCCCTTTTTTGGGCCAGACCAGAGCCCATATAGTCGCCTGGCTCGTAAATTATTTTACAGTGGCCCGGAACCCCCCTCGCGCAGTATAACTACGGGTTTGCGGCGAGTATACGGGGCCAAACCCTATCCTGACTCCAACCAGCCGCCGCACTCCACCCTGTGGCGCGGGATGTGGAGCTTGGGCCGCCGCACCGGCGGTAGCGACGACCCTGAGTGGCAGCGGTGCGTCAAAGCCGACGCTGTGAGGAAGCAAGCAACCCAGAAGTACACGAACCACGGCCTAGAGCCGCCGCCGCCGCTCCTTCGCCGTGAGACGGAGGAGTACGACCACATACAGGTGCGGTTGACCTCCAACGCGGGTAGCTCTGCCAGGGGGTTGAGCTCCCATGCGCCCCTCACGCTGGTGAAAGGGGAGCCGGAGAAGCTCCCGCCGCTCCGCGCGATGAAGAGGGAGGTGGAGGCGGAGGCGAAGCGGTGTGGCGGTGGCATCATCGGGCCAAAGGATTTCCTCCCTCGACGGAGGCGGACGTCTTTGAGTCCGCCATCATTGCGTGTAGTGCGTGGGAGGAGGAGGAGGCGGAGCAGCGTTGTAGACGGGAAGCCGACCTCAATGCAGTCCTCCTCGAGCAGGGGCTTGTGAAGGCGTAGGAGTTCAACGACAACTTGGACGCACGACGCCGCGATGCCAAGGCACATGACGACATCTACGTCGACCGCGTCTCCGATGACGATGACTGGCGATGTCCGTCGCCGCAGCGTCGCCACCGCACCTATATGGCTATTTGGCAGTAGGGTTTACGGTGGCCACCTCTCCTCCGATTTATTTTGTGCAAATAGGCTATGTATGAAATATGTATGATGATCAAGAACTATGAACGCTTATAGGTTCACTTTCAGTTTCTGTTCTGTCTGAAGGAAATATGCCCTAAGGCAATAATAAAGTTATTATTTTATTTCCTTATATCATGATAAATGTTTATTATTCATGCTAGAATTGTATTAACCGGAAACATAATACTTGTGTGAATACATAGACAAACTAAACGTCACTAGTATGCCTCTACTTGACTAGCTCGTTAATCGAAGATGGTTATGTTTCCTAACCATAGACATGTGTTGTCATTTGATTAACGGGATCACGTCATTAGGAGAATGATGTGATTGACATGACCCATTCCATTAGCTTAGCACCCGATCGTTTAGTATGTTGCTATTGCTTTCTTCATGACTTATACATGTTCCTATGAATATGAGATTATGCAACTTCCGTTTGCCGGAGGAACACTTTGTGTGCTACCAAACGTCACAACATAACTGGGTGATTATAAAGGAGCTCTACAGGTGTCTCCAAAGGTACATGTTGGGTTGGCATATTTCGAGATTAGGATTTGTCACTCCGATTGTCGGAGAGGTATCTCTGGGCCCTCTCGGTAATGCACATCACATAAGCCTTGCAAGCACTACAACTAATGAGTTAGTTGCGAGATGATGTATTACCAAACGAGTAAAGAGACTTGCCGGTAACGAGATTGAACTAGGTATTGAGATACCGACGATCGAATCCCGGGCAAGTAACATACCGATGACAAAGGGAACAAAGTATGTTGTTATGCGGTCTGACTGATAAAGATCTTCGTAGAATATGTGGGAGCCAATATGAGCATCCAGGTTCCGCTATTGGTTATTGGCCGGAGACATGTCTCGGTCATGTCTACATTGTTCTCGAACCTGTACGGTCCGCACGCTTAACGTTACGATGACAGTTTCATTATGAGTTTATATTTTTTGATGTACCGAAGTTTGTTCGGAGTCCCGGATGTGATCACGGACATGACGAGGAGTCTCGAAATGGTCGAGACATAAAGATTGATATATTGGACGGCTATATTCAGACACCGGAAGTGTTCCGGGTGATTTCAGAGAAAACCGGAGTGTCGGAGGGTTACCGGAAACCCCCTGGGAGAAGTAATGGGCCTTATGGGCCGTAGTGGAGAGAGAGAGGGGCGGCCAGGGTGGGCCGCGTGCCCCCTCCCCCTCTGGTCTGAATTGGACTAGGAGAGGGGGGGGGGGGCGGCGCCCCCCTTTCCTTCTCCCTCTCCCCTTTCCTTTCCCCCTCCTAGTAGGAGTAGGAAAGAGGGGAGTCCTACTCCTACTAGGAGGAGGACTCCTCCTCCTTGGCGCGCCCTAGGGCCGGCCGGCCTCCCCCTTGCTCCTTTATATACGGGAGTAGGGGGGCACCTCTAGACACACAATTTGATCCTCATGATCATTTTCTTAGCCGTGTGCGGTGCCCCCCTCCACCATACTCCTCGATAATATTGTAGCGGTGCTTAGGCGAAGCCCTGCGACGGTAGAACATCAAGATCGTCACCACGCCGTCGTGCTGACGGAACTCTTCCCCGACACTTTGCTGGATCGGAGTCCGGGGATGGTCATCGAGCTGAACATGTGCTAAAACTCGGAGGTGCCATAGTTTCGGTGCTTGATCGGTTGGGCCGTGAAGACGTACGACTACATCAACCGCGTTGTCATAACGCTTCCGCTGTCGGTCTACGAGGGTACGTAGATCACACTCTCCCCTCTTGTTGCTACGCATCACCATGATCTTGCGTGTGCGTAGGAAAATTTTGAAATTACTACGTTCCCTAATAGTGGCATCCGAGCCTAGGTTTTATGTGTTGATGTTATATGCACGAGTAGAACACAAGTGAGTTGTGGGCGATATAAGTCATACTGCTTACCAGCATGTCATACTTTGGTTTGGCGGTATTGTTGGATGAAGCGGCCCGGACCGACATTACGCGTACGCTTACACGAGACTGGTTCTACCGACGTGCTTTGCACACAGGTGGCTGGCGGGTGTCAGTTTCTCCAACTTTAGTTGAACCGAGTGTGGCTACGCCCGGTCCTTGCGAAGGTTAAAACAACACCAACTTGACAAACTATCGTTGTGGTTTTGATGCGTAGGTAAGATTGGTTCTTGCTTAAGCCCATAGCAGCCACGTAAAACTTGCAACAAACAAAGTAGAGGACGTCTAACTTGCTTTTGCAGGGCATGTTGTGATGTGATATGGTCAAGACATGATGCTAAATTTTATTGTATGAGATGATCATGTTTTGTAACCGAGTTATCGGCAACTGGCAGGAGCCATATGGTTGTCGCTTTATTATATGCAATGCAATTGCGCTGTAATGCTTTACTTTATCACTAAGCGGTAGCGATAGTCGTGGAAGCACAAGATTGGCGAGACGACAACGATGCTACGATGATGATCAAGGTGTCGCGCCGGTGATGATGGTGATCATGACGGTGCTTCGAAGATGGAGATCACAAGCACAAGATGATGATGGCCATATCATATCACTTATATTGATTGCATGTGATGTTTATCTTTTATGCATCTTATCTTGCCTTGATTGACGGTAGAATTTTAAAATGATCTCTCACTAATTATCAAGAAGTGTTCTCCCTGAGTATGCACCGTTGCGAAAGTTCTTCGTGCTGAGACACCACATGATGATCGGGTGTGATAGGCTCTACGTTCAAATACAACGGGTGCAAAACAGTTGCACACGCGGAATACTCAGGTTATACTTGACGAGCCAAGCATATACAGATATGGCCTCGAAACACGGAGACCGAAAGGTCGAGCGTGAATCATATAGTAGATATGATCAACATAGTGATGTTCACCAATGAAGCTACTCCATCTCACGTGATGATCGGACATGGTTTAGTTGATTTGGATCACGTGATCACTTAGAGGATTAGAGGGATGTCTATCTAAGTGGGAGTTCTTTAGTAATATGATTAATTGAACTTAAATTTATCATGAACTTAGTACCTGATAGTATCTTGCTTGTTTATGTTTGATTGTAGATAGATGGCCCGTGCTGTTGTTCCGTTGAATTTTAATGCGTTCCTTGAGAAAGCAAAGTTGAAAGATGATGGTAGCAATTACACGGACTGGGTCCGTAACTTGAGGATTATCCTCATTGCTGCACAGAAGAATTACGTCCTGGAAGCACCGCTGGATGCCAGGCCTGCTGGAGCAACACCAGATGTTATGAATGTCTGGCAGAGCAAAGCTGATGACTACTCGATAGTTCAGTGTGCCATGCTTTATGGCTTAGAATCGGGACCTCAATGACGTTTTGAACGTCATGGAGCATATGAGATGTTCCAGGAGTTGAAGTTAATATTTCAAGCAAATGCCCGGATTGAGAGATATGAAGTCTCCAATAAGTTCTATAGCTGCAAGATGGAGGAGAACAGTTCTGTCAGTGAGCATATACTCAAAATGTCTGGGTATAATAATCACTTGATTCAATTGGGAGTTAATCTTCCAGATGATTGCGTCATTGACAGATTCTCCAATCACTTCCACCTAGCTACAAGAGCTTCGTGATGAACTATAATATGCAAGGGATGAATAAGATAATTCCCGAGCTCTTCGCAATGCTGAAAGCTGCGGGGGTAGAAATCAAGAAGGAGCATCAAGTGTTGATGGTCAACAAGACCACTAGTTTCAAGAAAAAGGGCAAAGGGAAGAAGAAGGGGAACTTCAAAAAGAACAGCAAGCAAGTTGCTGCTCAGGAGAAGAAACCCAAATCTGGACCTAAGCCTGAAACTGAGTGCTTCTACTTCAAGCAGACTGGTCACTGGAAGCGGAACTGCCCCAAGTATTTGGCGGATAAGAAGGATGGCAAGGTGAACAAAGGTATATATGATATACATGTTATTGATGTGTACCTTACTAATGCTCGCAGTAGCACCTGGGTATTTGATACCGGTTCTGTTGCTAATATTTGCAACTCGAAACAGGGACTACGGATTAAGCGAAGATTGGCTAAGGACGAGGTGACGATGTGCGTGGGAAATGATTCCAAAGTTGATGTGATCGCGGTCGGCACACTACCTCTACATCTACCTTCGGGATTAGTATTAGACCTAAATAATTATTATTTGGTGCCAGCGTTGAGCATGAACAATATATCTGGATCTTGTTTGATGTGAGACGATTATTCATTTAAATCAGAGAATAATGGTTGTTCTATTTATATGAGTAATATCTTTTATGGTCATGCACCCTTGAAGAGTGGTCTATTCTTATTAAATTTCGATAGTAGTGACACACATATTCATAATGTTGAAGCCAAAAGATGCAGAGTTGATAATGATAGTGCAACTTATTTGTGGCACTGCCGTTTGGGTCATATCGGTGTAAAGCGCATGAAGAAACTCCATACAGATGGACTTTTGGAACCACTTGATTATGAATCACTTGGTACTTGCGAACCATGCCTTATGGGCAAAATGGCCAAAACACCGTTCTCCGGTACTATGGAGAGAGCAACAGATTTGTTGGAAATCATACATACAGATGTATGTGGTCCGATGAATGTTGAGGCTCGTGGCGGATATCATTATTTTCTCACCTTCACAGATGACTTAAGCAGATATGGGTATATCTACTTAATGAAACATAAGTCTGAAACATTTGAAAAGTTCAAAGAATTTCAGAGTGAAGTTGAAAATCATCGTAACAAGAAAATAAAGTTTCTACGATCTGATCGTGGAGGAGAATATTTGAGTTACGAGTTTGGTGTACATTTGAAACAATGCGGAATAGTTCCGCAACTCATGCCACCCGGAACACCACAGCGTAATGGTGTGTCCGAACATCGTAATCGTACTTTACTAGATATGGTGTGATCTATGATGTCTCTTACTGATTTACCGCTATCGTTTTGGGGTTATGCTTTAGAGACGGCCGCATTCACGTTAAATAGGGCACCATCGAAATCCGTTAAGACGATGCCTTATGAACTATGGTTTGGCAAGAAACCAAAGTTGCCGTTTCTTAAAGTTTGGGGCTGCGATGCTTATGTGAAAAAAACTTCAACCTGATAAGCTCGAACCCAAATCGGAGAAATGTGTCTTCATAGGATATCCAAAGGAAACTATTGGATACACCTTCTATCACAGATCCGAAGGCAAGACTTTTGTTGCTAAATTCAGAAACTTTCTAGAGAAGGAGTTTCTCTCGAAAGAAGTGAGTGGGAGAAAAATAGAACTTGATGAGGTAACTGTACATGCTCCCTTATTGGAAAGTAGTACATCACAGAAACCGATTTCTGTGACACCTACACCAATTAGTGAGGAAGCTAATGATGATGATCATGAAACTTTAGAACAAGATACTACTGAACGTCGTAGATCAACCAGAGTAAGATCCGCACCAGAGTGGTACGGTAATCCTGTTCTCGAAGTCATGCTACTAGATCATGATGAACCTATGAACTATGGAGAAGCAATGGTGAGCCTAGATTCCGCAAAATGGCTTGAAGCCATAAAATCTGAGATGTGATCCATGTATGAGAACAAAGTATGGACTTTGGTTGACTTGCCCAAAGATTGGCAAGCAATTGAGAATAAATGGATCTTCAAGAAGAAGACTGACGCTGACGGTAATGTTACTATCTACAAAGCTCGACTTGTCGCAAAAGGTTTTCGACAAGTTCAAGGGATTGACTATGATGAGACCTTCTCACCCGTAGCAATGCTTAAGTCTGTCCGAATCATGTTAGCAATTGCCGCATTTTATGATTATGAAATTTGGCAGATGGATGTCAAAACTGCATTCTTGAATGGATTTCTGGAAGAGTTGTATATGATGCAGCCAAAAGGTTTTGTCGATCCAAAGGGAGCTAACAAGGTGTGCAAGCTCCAGCGATCCATTTATGGACTGGTGCAAGCCTCTCGGAGTTGGAATTAACGCTTTGATAATGTGATCAAAGCATTTGGTTTTGTACAGACTTTTGGAGAAGGCTGTATTTACAAGAAAGTGAGTGGGAGCTCTATAGCATTTCAGATATTATATGTAGATGACATATTACTAATCGGAAATGATATAGAATTTCTGGATAGCATAAAGGGATACTTGAATAAGAGTTTTTCAATGGAAGACCTCGGTGAAGCTGCTTACATATTGGGCATTAAGATCTATAGAGATAGATCAAGACGCTTAATTGGACTTTCACAAAGCACATACCTTGACAAAGTTTTGAAGAAGTTCAAAATGGATCAAGCAAAGAAAGGATTCTTGCCTGTGTTACAAGGTGTGAAATTGAGTAAGACTCAGTGCCCGACCACTGCAGAAGATAGACAGAAAATGAAAGATGTTTCCTATACTTCAGCCATAGGCTCTATCATGTATGCAATGCTGTGTACCAGACCTGATGTGTGTCTTGCTATAAGTCTAGCAGGGAGGTACCAAAGTAATCCAGGAGTGGATCATTGGACAGTGGTCAAGAACATCCTGAAATACCTGAAAAGGACTAAGGATATGTTTCTCGTATATGGAGGTGACAAAGAGCTCATCGTAAATGGTTATGTTGATGCAAGCTTTGACACTAATCCGGATGATTCTAAATCGCAAACCGGATACGTGTTTACATTAAACGGTGGAGCTGTCAGTTGGTGCAGTTCTAAACAAAGCGTTGTGGCGGGATCCACATGTGAAGCGGAGTACATAGCTGCTTCGGAAGCAGCAAACGAAGGAGTCTGGATGAAGGAGTTCATATCCGATCTAGGTGTCATACTGTAACACCCCGGATGTAATTTTCCCAATTTGTACTCCAACTCTTGCCGTTTCCAGCGTTAAGTTATATTTATTTCTCGGGTTCGGGTCTTTGTCTCCGTGTGTTGTTATCGTTGTCATGCATATCATATCATGTCATCATGTGCATTGCATTTGCATACGTGTTCGTCTCATGCATTCGAGCATTTTCCCCGTTGTTCGTTTTGCATTCCGGTGCTTCGTTCTCCTCCGGTGGCCATTTCTAACTTTCTTTCGTGTGTGGGGATTAAACATTTCCGGATTGGACCGAGACTTGCCAAGCGGCCTTGGTTTACTACCGGTAGACCGCCTGTCAAGTTTCGCACCATTTGGACTTCGTTTGATACTCCAACGGTTAACCGAGGGACCGAAAAGGCCTCGTGTGTGTTGCAGCCCAACACCCCTCCAATTTGGCCCAAAACCCACCAAACTCTGCTCTATCTCCTAGAGCGTTCGATCACGATCGCGTGGCCGAAAATCACACCTCATTTGGACTCTCCTAGCTCCTCCTATGCCTATATATACACCCCCCTCCAAAAATTCACGGATCCCCTCTCCCAAACCCTAGAAATCAGATCTCGCCACCGCCGGACACGTCCGGACGAACCGGACATGTCCATTTCCACCCCGCCGCCGCCACTTGTCGCCGCCTGATTCGCCGCCCGGGTGCCCACTCCGCCGCCGCCGCCAGGGCCCGCGGGACCCGTGTCCGGCCCTCCCGGCCCGAAGAGCAGCGCCGCCCGCCGCCTCCCTTCGTCCCCACGCCCGGCAACCGCCGCCCCGGCTGCCGGCGAGCACCACGGCCGAGCCGACCGCCGCCCCGTGCCGGACCTCCTCGCCTCGCCGCCCGGTCGGTCTCGCTCGCCGCACCGCCTCACCGGCCGCCGCCCGCGCCCGGCCCCGCCGTCCTCCTCCGACCCCGACGAACTCCGACCTCCTTCCTCCTGTCACGCCGGCGAGCTCCACCCGCTCCGGCACCGGTCATCCTCGACTTTCGCGCGCGTGAACAGTACCGCTACAGTACCGGGCGCCAGATCCAGATCTAAAAAACCCTAGCGGTTGACTTTCCCCCTCTCCCATCATTTTTTTATGCATACTTTGACCTGTGATATCTCTGCACTCGTAGCTCCGATTTGGGCATATAGCATATCAAAATGTTCGCCTCGATGAGTACATCATTTCATTCCATTGCATCATTTTCATTTGAGCTTATCTTGATGCTCGAAATGCTGTTAGAAGAGGGCTTCGTGAGTTAATTATCAGATCTGCTAGTTCATCTTAGACATTTGTCATTTTTGCCATGATTAATGTGTGCATGCTATGCCCATGAGTTTTACATATGTTTTGTTAAGGGTTTTGTCATCTTTCCAGAGGTGCAACCCATATATTTTTAGGATGTGTGTGGTGACTTGTGCAAGCTTGCAAAGTGAGGCACCCGGTAAATCTGTTTTCAGGGACTTAGTAGTTTCACTAAGTCCTGGGATTGTTTATCTCACGATGCCATATATTCATGCTGTTTCCTAGCGATCCGTGCCTCTTTTGAGGATGATCAGTAAAGGAGTTTTGTTAATCTTGTTATGCTCTATCCAGCCATGTCTCTGTTTGCAATTATGGAGCACCCTAGCTTGAGTCAATCGAGCTCTACTTTTGCTTTGTTGTGAATCTGGGCAGATCGTCAAGTTGTTTGCGATTTTGCCGATGTTATTGTAGTTGATCCGTGCATGCTATGCCATTGTTCTTGCCATGTCTAACTTGTATTTTGTGCCTTCTTGAAGGATGTAGGCTTGTCTTGCCATGACTTGCACCTTAGTGAGTGCATCGAGCTCGTAAACATGCCTTCGTGAGTTATGTTTCAGCATGTCCCAGTTTTCACTAAGTCTGAAAACTGATTATGTTTTTTGCTATGTTCGTGTGCTTGTTAGTATATTTTGTGATCCCTTTTGGCTCAAGGTCACTAAGGGACTTTTGTTAAACTTGTTGAGTAGCTCCATGCCATGTCTTTCTTTGCCATGTTCAGGTCCTGTAGCATGTTGTTTTGTTGCTCCGAAGAGGGCTATATGATCTGAAATTCCAGACAAGTGTTAATTTCACTAAGTCTGAGATCTGTTTACCATTTGCGTTTTTGCCATGCTTGTTTGAACCTGTTAAGAGATGATTTGGCCGTAGCTCAGTGCTAGACTTTTGTTAAGCATCTTGTGTGCATCCCTGCCATATATTTTGTTGTCATGTTTGGGTGCTGTAGCATGTTCATTTCATTGCATTTAGATGCCTACTTGCTGTAAATCGCAGACCGGTGTCATTTTTGAATCGCTTGCCATTTCCAAACCGTAACTCCGATTCCGGCGTTCTTTATATCGTTTTCAAGCGATTTCATCTCATCTTTCCAGTGGCACACTTGGAATTCCAAGTTGAGGCCAACTTCATGCATTTCTTGTGATATCTTGCATTTTGCAACCCGCATCGCATCCCGCATAGCATATCATCATTTCATCATATTGCTTGGTCTTGCACGTGGTCGATTGTATCCTTATTGCTTGTTTGTCTTGTTTGGGTAGATCCGGGAGACGAGTTCGCTAACGAGGAGCCCGTTGAGTTTGCTCTTGAGGATCCAGTCAACTTTGACAACTGTGCAGGCAAGATGATCATACCCTCGAAATCACTACTATCTTTACTATGCTAGTTTGCTCGCTCTTTTGCTATGCCAATGCTACGATGCCTACCACTTGCTTGAAAGCCTCCCAAATTGCCATGTCAAACCTCTAACCCACCTTGTCCTAGCAAACCGTTGATTGGCTATGTTACCGCTTTGCTCAGCCCCTCTTATAGCTAGCTAGTTGCAGGTGAAGATTGGAGGCCGTTCCTTGTTGGAACATCTTTTATTTACTTGTTGGGATATCATTATATTGCTATGTTATCTTAATGCATCTATATACTTGGTAAAGGGTGGAAGGCTCGGCCTCTCGCCTAGTGTTTTGTTCCACTCTTGCCGCCCTAGTTTCCGTCATATCGGTGTTATGTTCCCGGATTTTGCGTTCCTTACGCGGTTGGGTTATAATGGGAACCCTTTGATATTTCACCTTGATTAAAGCTTTTCCAGCAATGCCCAACCTTGGTCTTACCATTTGCCACCTAGCCTCTTTTTCCCTCGGGTTTCCGGAGCCCGCGGGTCATCTTATTTAACCCCCCCCGGGCCAGTGCTCCTCTGAGTGTTGGTCCGACCGAGTAGACTGTGGGGCCACCTCGGGGCAACTTGAGGGTTGGTTTTACTTGTAGGATGTCTCATCTGAGTGTGCCCTGAGAAAGAGATATGTGCAGCTCCTATCGGGATTTGTTGGCACATTTGGGCGGTGTTGCTGGTCCTGTTTTAACCTGTCGAAGTGTCTTGAGTTACCGAGATACCGAGTCTGATCGGAACATATTGGGAGGAGGTCTATTCCTTCGTTGACCGTGAGAGCTTGTCATGGGCTAAGTTGGGACTCCCCTGCAGGGATTGATCTTTCGAAAGCCATGCCCGCGGTTATGGGCAGATGGGAATTTGTTAATGTCCGGTTGTAGACAACTTGAACCTTAACTTAATTAAAATGAATCAACTGAGTGTGTTACCGTGATGGCCTCTTCTCGGCGGAGTCCGGGAAGTGGACACGGTGTTGGAGTAATGTTTGCGCAGGTTGTTCTCTAGCTTCTCGCTCGTGCTTTGCCTCCTCTTCTCGCTCTCTTTTGCAAATAAGTTAGCCACCCTACTTGCTAGTCGCTTGCTGCAGCTCCACTCATATTTTACCTTGCCATACCTATAAGCTTGAATAGTCTTGATCGCGAGGGTGCGAGATTGCTGAGTCCCTGTGGCTCACAGATTACTATTACACCAGATGCAGGGCCTGATGATTCCGCTCCAGGAGACGCGTATGAGCTCAAGTGGGAGTTCGACGAAGACTCTCAACGATACTATGTTTCCTTTCCCGATGATCAGTAGTGGTGCCCAGTTGGGGGTGATTGGGACCGTTGTCGCATGTTGGGTTCTCTTTTATTTTGGCGCCGTAGTCGGGCCATGAGTGTTTGGTTGATGTAATGTTAATTATGTACTTGATTGACGTGGCGAGTGTAAGCCAACTATGTTATCTCCCCTTTTATCTTCATATTGCTTGGGATGTTGTGAAGATTGCCTAACTTGCGACATATGCCTTCAATGCGATTATGTCTCTAAGTCGTGCCTCGACACGTGGGAGCTATAGTCACATCGAGGGTGTTACAAGTTGGTAATCAGAGCCTTCCCCGACCTTAGGAGCCCCATTGCTTGATCATTTTTAGCGGCCGAGTTGTGTCTAGAAAAATGTTTTGAGTCTTTTAGGAATTATATATCGGAGAGACTAGGAATTCTTTTTACTTTCCAGTCTCCTCATCGCTCTGGTAAGGCTTCCTGACGTAGAGTTTTGACTCTTCTCTTCTCAAATTTCACAAAAAAAAATTTAGGATCACGTGGGTATCTTGGAATCGTTCCGATGGTTTTATGATGAGAACATTGTCTTGGTGCCTCCTGTTGGAAATATGCCCTAGAGGCAATAATAAAAGTATTATTATATTTCATTGTTCATGATAATTGTCTTTTATTCATGCTATAACTGTATTATCCGGAAATCGTAATACACGTGTGAATACTTAGACCACACAATGTCCCTGGTAAGCCTCTAGTTGACCAGCTCGTTGTGATCAACAGATAGTCATGGTTTCCTGACTATGGACATTGGATGTCGTTGATAACGGGATCACATCATTAGGAGAATGATGTGATGGACAAGACCCAATCCTAAGCATAGCATAAAAGATCGTGTAGTTCGTTTTGCTAGAGCTTTGCAAGTGTCAAGTATCTCTTCCTTCGACCATGAGATCGTGTAACTCTCGGATACCGTAAGAGTGCCTTGGGTGTACCAAACGTCACAACGTAACTGGGTGACTATAAAGGTGCATTACAGGTATCTCCGAAAGTAGCTGTTGGGTTGACACGGATCGAGACTGGGATTTGTCACTCCGTATGACGGAGAGGTATCTCTGGGCCCACTCGGTAATGCATCATCATATTGAGCTCAATGTGACCAAGGTGTTGGACACGGGATCATGCATTACGGTACGAGTAAAGTGACTTGCCGGTAACGAGACTGAACAAGGTATTGGGATACCGACGATCGAGTCTCGGGCAAGTAACGTACCGATTGACAAAGGGAATTGCATACAAGGTTTGATCGAATCCTCGACATAGTGGTTCATCCGATGATAACATCGAGGAGCATGTGGGAGCCATCATGGGTATCCAGATCCCGCTGATGGTTATTGACTGAGAGAGTCTCGGTCATGTCTGCATGTCTCCCGAACCCGTAGGGTCTACACACTTAAGGTTCAGTTACGCTAGGGTTATAGGGATATGTATATGCAGTAACCCGAATGTTGTTCGGAGTCCCGGATGAGATCCCGGACGTCACGAGGAGTTCCGGAATGGTCCGGAGGTAAAGATTTATATATGGGAAGTCCTGTTTCGGGCATCGGGACAAGTTTCGGGGTTATCGGTATTGTACCGGGACCACCGGAAGGGTCCCGGGGGTCCACCGGGTGGGTCCACCTGTCCCGGGGGGCCACATGGGCTGTAGGGGGGTGCGCCTTGGCCTAATGGGCCAAGGGCACCAGCCCCACATAGGCCCATGCGCCTAGGGTTTAAGGGGGCAAGAGTCCTAGGAGGGTAAGGCACCTCCTAGGTGCCTTGGGGGGAGGGAAAACCCCCCTTGGCCGCCGCACCCCCTAGGAGATTGGATCTCCTAGGGCCGGCCACCCCCCTTGGCACCCCTATATATAGTGGGGGAGAGGAGGGACTTCATACCTGAACGCCCTGGCCTTTGGTTGCCTCCTTCTCCCTCCCCAACACCTCCTCCACCTCCATAGTGCTTAGCGAAGCTCTGCCGGAGTACTGCAGCTCCATCAACACCACGCCGTCGTGCTGCTGCTGGTGCCATCTCCCTCAACCTCTCCTCCCTTCCTTGCTGGATCAAGAAGGAGGAGACGTGGCTGTTCCGTACGTGTGTTGAACGCGGAGGTGCCGTCCGTTTGGCGCTGGTCATCGGTGATTTGGATCACGTCGCGACTACATCATCACCTTGCAAGCTTCCGCACGCGATCTACAAGTGGTATGTAGATGCAAACTCTCTCCCTAGACTCGTTGCTTAGATGAACTCATAGATGGATCTTGGTGAAACCGTAGGAAAAATTTTAATTTTCTGCAACGTTCCCCAACAGTGGCATCATGAGCTAGGTCTATGCGTAGTTCTCTTTGCACGAGTAGAACACAACTTTGTTGTGGGCGTGGATTTTGTCATCTTACTTGCCTCTACTAGTCTTTTCTTGCTCAACGGTATTGTGGGATGAAGCGGCCCGGACCAACCTTACACGTACACTTACGTGAGACCGGTTCCACCGACTGACATGCACAAGTTGCATAAGGTGGCTGGCGGGTGTCTGTCTCTCCCACCTTAGTTGGAGCGGAATCGATGAACAGGGCCCTTATGAAGGGTAAATATAAGTTGACAAAATCACGTTGTGGTGATTCGTAGGTAAGAAAACGTTCTTGCTAGAACCCAATTGCAGCCACGTAAAAGATGCAACAACAATTAGAGGACGTCTAACTTGTTTTTGCAGCGATTGATCATGTGATGTGATATGGCCAGAAGTTGTGATGAATGATGAATTGTGATGTATGAGATCATGTTCTTTGTAATAGGATTCACGACTTGCATGTCGATGAGTATGACAACCGGCAGGAGCCATAGGAGTTGTCATTATTTTTTGTATGACCTGCGTGTCATTGAATAACGTCATGTAAACTACTTTACTTTATTGCTAAACGTTAGTCATAGAAGTAGAAGTAGTCGTTGGCGTGACAACTTCATGAAGACACGATGATGGAGATCATGATGATGGAGATCATGGTGTCAAGCCGGTGACAAGATGATCATGGAGCCCCGAAGATGAAGATCAATGGAGCTATATGATATTGGCCATATCATGTCACAACTATATAATTGCATGTGATGTTTATTATGTATTATGCATCTTGTTTACTTAGGACGACGGTAGTAAATAAGATGATCCCTTATAAAATTTCAAGAAGTGTTCTCCCCTAACTGTGCACCGTTGCTACAGTTCGTCGTTTCTAAGCACCACGTGATGATCGGGTGTGATGGATTCTTACGTTCACATACAACGGGTGTAAGACAGTTTTACACAGCAAAAACACTTAGGGTTAACTTGACGAGCCTAGCATGTGCAGACATGGCCTCGGAACACGGAGACCGAAAGGTCGAACACGAGTCGTATGGAAGATATGATCAACATGAAAATGTTCACCGACGATGACTAGTCCGTCTCACGTGATGATCGGACACGGACTAGTCGACTCGGATCGTGTAACACTTAGATGACTAAAGGGATGTCTAATCTAAGTGGGAGTTCATAATTTGATTAGAACTTTATTATCATGAACTTAGTCTAAAACCTTTGCAAATATGTCTTGTAGATCAATGGCCAACGCTAATGTCAACATGAACTTCAACGCGTTCCTAGAGAAAACCAAGCTGAAAGATGATGGCAGCAACTATACGGACTGGGTCCGGAACCTGAGGATCATCCTCATAGCTGCCAGGAAACAATATGTCCTAGAAGGACCGCTAGGTGACGCTCCCGTCCCAGAGAACCAAGACATTATGAATGCTTGGCAGTCTCGCGCTGATGATTACTCCCTCGCTCAGTGCGGCATGCTTTACAGCTTAGAACCGGGGCTCCAAAAGCGTTTTGAGCATCACGGAGCATATGAGATGTTCGAAGAGCTGAAACTAGTTTTTCAAGCTCATGCCCGGGTCGAGAGATATGATGTCTCCGACAAGTTCTACAGTTGTAAGATGGAGGAGAACAGTTCTGTCAGTGAGCACATCCTGAAGATGTCTGGGTTGCACAACCGTATGACCCAGCTGAACATTAACCTCCCAGATGAGGCGGTCATTGACAGAATCCTCCAGTCGCTCCCACCAAGCTACAAGAGCTTTGTGATGAACTACAACATGCAGGGAATGGAAAAGACCATTCCTGAAGTGTTCTCGATGCTGAAGTCAGCAGAGGCTGAAATCAAGAAAGAACATCAAGTGTTGATGGTCAATAAGACCACTAAGTTCAAGAAGGGCAAGGGTAAGAAGAACTTCAAGAAGGACGGCAAAGATGTTGCCGCGCCTGGTAAGCCAGTTACCGGGAAGAAGTCAAAGAATGGACCCAAGCCTGAGACTGAGTGCTTTTATTGCAAGGGGAAGGGTCACTGGAAGCGGAACTGCCCCAAATACTTAGCGGATAAGAATGCCGGCAACACCAAAGGTATATTTGATATACATGTGATTGATGTGTACCTTACCAGTACTCGTAGTAACTCCTGGGTATTTGATACCGGTGCCGTTGCTCATATTTGTAACTCACAGCAGGAGCTGCGGAATAAACGGAGACTGGCGAAGGACGAGGTGACGATGCGCGTCGGGAATGGTTCCAGAGTCGACGTGATCGCCGTCGGCACGCTGCCTCTACATTTACCTACGGGATTAGTTTTGAACCTTAATAATTGTTATTTAGTGCCAAGTTTGAGCATGAACATTGTATCTGGATCTCGTTTAATACGAGATGGCTACTCATTTAAGTCTGAGAATAATGGTTGTTCGATTTATATGAGAGATATGTTTTATGGTCATGCTCCGATGGTCAATGGTTTATTCTTGATGAATCTCGAGCGTAATATTACACATGTTCATAGTGTAGATGCCAAAAGATTTAAAGTTGATAACGATAGTCCCACATACTTGTGGCACTGCCGCCTTGGTCACATTGGTGTCAAGCGCATGAAGAAGCTCCATGCCGATGGACTTTTAGAGTCTCTTGATTATGAATCGTTTGACACGTGCGAACCATGCCTCTTAGGTAAAATGACCAAGACTCCGTTCTCCGGAACAATGGAGCGAGCAACCAACTTGTTGGAAATCATACATACCGATGTGTGCGGTCCAATGAGCGTTGAGGCTCGCGGAGGATATCGTTATGTTCTCACTCTCACAGATGACTTGAGTAGATATGGGTATGTCTACTTAATGAAACACAAGTCTGAGACCTTTGAAAAGTTCAAGGAATTTCAGAATGAGGTGGAGAATCAACGTGACCGAAAGATAAAATTCTTGCGATCAGATCGTGGAGGAGAATACTTAAGTCACGAATTTGGTACACACTTAAAGAAATGTGGAATCGTTTCACAGCTCACGCCGCCTGGAACACCTCAGCGAAACAATGTGTCCGAACGTCGTAATCGCACTCTATTGGATATGGTGCGGTCTATGATGTCTCTTACCGATTTACCGCTATCATTTTGGGGATACGCTCTAGAGACAGCTACATTCACTTTAAATAGGGCACCGTCTAAATCCGTTGAGACGACACCGTATGAATTATGGTTTGGAAAGAAACCTAAGCTGTCGTTTCTAAAAGTTTGGGGATGCGAAGCTTATGTCAAGAAACTTCAACCTGAAAAGCTCGAACCCAAGTCGGAAAAATGCGTATTCATAGGATACCCTAAGGAAACTATAGGGTATACCTTCTACTTAAGATCCGAAGGCAAGATCTTTGTTGCCAAGAACGGATGCTTTCTGGAAAAAGAGTTTCTCTCGAAAGAAGTAAGTGGGAGGAAAGTAGAACTCGATGAAGTACTACCTCTTGAGCGGGATAGTGACGCAGCACAGGAAACCGTTCCTGTGATGCCCACACCAACTGAAGAGGAAAACCATGATAATGATCAAAGTACTTCGGATCAAGTTACTGCTGAACTTCGTAGGTCCACAAGGACACGTTCCGCACCAGAGTGGTACGGCAACCCTGTCCTGGAAATCATGTTGTTAGATAACAATGAACCTTCGAACTATGAAGAAGCAATGGCGGGCCCGGATTCCAACAAATGGCTTGAAGCCATGAAATCCGAGATAGAATCCATGTATGAAAACAAAGTATGGACTTTGACAGACTTGCCCGATGATCGGCGAGCGATAGAAAACAAATGGATCTTTAAGAAGAAGACGGACGCGGATGGTAATGTTACCATCTATAAAGCTCGAGTTGTCGCTAAGGGTTATCGACAGGTTCAAGGGATTGACTACGACGAGACATTCTCTCCCGTAGCGAAGCTAAAGTCCGTCCGAATCATGTTAGCAATTGCCGCATACTATGATTATGAGATATGGCAGATGGACGTCAAAACAGCATTCCTTAACGGGCATCTTAAGGAAGAACTATATATGATGCAGCCGGAAGGTTTTGTCGATCCTCGGAACGCTAACAAAGTATGCAAGCTCCAGCGATCCATTTATGGACTGGTGCAAGCATCTCGGAGTTGGAACATTCGCTTTGATGAGATGATCAAAGCGTTTGGGTTTATGCAGACTTATGGAGAAGCCTGCGTTTACAAGAAAGTGAGTGGGAGCTCTGTAGCATTTCTCATATTATATGTAGATGACATACTCCTGATGGGAAATAATATAGAATTTCTGGACAGCATTAAGGCCTACTTGAATAAGTGTTTTTCAATGAAGGACCTTGGAGAAGCTGCTTATATATTAGGCATCAAGATCTATAGAGATAGATCGAGACGCCTCATAGGTCTTTCACAAAGCACATACCTTGATAAGATTTTGAAGAGATTCAGAATGGACCAGTCCAAGAAGGGGTTCTTGCCTATGTTACAAGGTATGAGACTGAGCTCAGCTCAGTCACCGACCACGGCAAAAGATAAAGAAGAGATGAGTGTCATCCCCTATGCTTCAGCCATAGGATCTATTATGTATGCCATGCTGTGTACCAGACCCGATGTAAACCTTGCCGTAAGTTTGGTAGCAAGATACCAAAGTAATCCCGGCAAGGAACACTGGACAGCGGTCAAGAATATCCTGAAGTACCTGAAAAGGACAAAGGACATGTTTCTCGTTTATGGAGGAGACGAAGAGCTCGTCGTAAAGGGTTACGTCGACGCTAGCTTCGACTCAGATCTGGATGACTCTAAGTCACAAACCGGATACGTGTATATGTTGAATGGTGGAGCAGTAAGCTGGTGCAGCTGCAAGCAGAGCGTCGTGGCGGGATCTACGTGTGAAGCGGAGTACATGGCAGCCTCGGAGGCAGCACATGAAGCGATTTGGGTGAAGGAGTTCATCACCGACCTAGGAGTCATACCCAATGCGTCGGGGCCGATCAAACTCTTCTGTGACAACACTGGAGCTATTGCCCTCGCAAAGGAGCCCAGGTTTCACAAGAAGACCAGGCACATCAAGCGTCGTTTCAACTCCATCCGTGAAAATGTTCAAGATGGAGACATAGAGATTTGCAAAGTGCACACGGATCTGAATGTCGCAGATCCGCTGACTAAACCTCTCTCGCGTGCAAAACATGATCAACACCAGAACTCTATGGGTGTTCGATTCATCACAATGTAACTAGATTAGTGACTCTAGTGCAAGTGGGAGACTGTTGGAAATATGCCCTAGAGGCAATAATAAAAGTATTATTATATTTCATTGTTCATGATAATTGTCTTTTATTCATGCTACAACTGTATTATCCGGAAATCGTAATACACGTGTGAATACTTAGACCACACAATGTCCCTGGTAAGCCTCTAGTTGACCAGCTCGTTGTGATCAACAGATAGTCATGGTTTCCTGACTATGGACATTGGATGTCGTTGATAACGGGATCACATCATTAGGAGAATGATGTGATGGACAAGACCCAATCCTAAGCATAGCATAAAAGATCGTGTAGTTCGTTTTGCTAGAGCTTTGCAAGTGTCAAGTATCTCTTCCTTCGACCATGAGATCGTGTAACTCCCGGATACCGTAAGAGTGCCTTGGGTGTACCAAACGTCACAACGTAACTGGGTGACTATAAAGATGCATTACAGGTATCTCCGAAATTAGCTGTTGGGTTGACACAGATCGAGACTGGGATTTGTCACTCCGTATGACGGAGAGGTATCTCTGGGCCCACTCGGTAATGCATCATCATATTGAGCTCAATGTGACCAAGGTGTTGGACACGGGATCATGCATTACGGTACGAGTAAAGTGACTTGCCGGTAACGAGACTGAACAAGGTATTGGGATACCGACGATCGAGTCTCGGGCAAGTAACGTACCGATTGACAAAGGGAATTGCATACAGGGTTTGATCGAATCCTCGACATAGTGGTTCATCCGATGATAACATCGAGGAGCATGTGGGAGCCATCATGGGTATCCAGATCTCGCTGATGGTTATTGACTGAGAGAGTCTCGGTCATGTCTGCATGTCTCCCGAACCCGTAGGGTCTACACACTTAAGGTTCAGTTACGCTAGGGTTATAGGGATATGTATATGCAGTAACCCGAATATTGTTCGGAGTCCCGAATGAGATCCCGGACGTCACGAGGAGTTCCGGAATGGTCCGGAGGTAAAGATTTATATATGGGAAGTCCTGTTTCGGGCATCGGGACAAGTTTCGGGGTTATCGGTATTGTACCGGGACCACCGGAAGGGTCCCGGGGGTCCACCGGGTGGGTCCACCTGTTCCGGGGGGCCACATGGGCTGTAGGGGGGTGCGCCTTGGCCTAATGGGCCAAGGGCACCAGCCCCACATAGGCCCATGCGCCTAGGGTTTAAGGGGGCAAGAGTCCTAGGAGGGTAAGGCACCTCCTAGGTGCCTTGGGGGGAGGGAAAACCCCCCTTGGCCGCCGCACCCCCTAGGAGATTGGATCTCCTAGGGCCGGCCACCCCCCCTTGGCACCCCTATATATAGTGAGGGAGAGGAGGGACTTCATACCTGAACGCCCTGGCCTTTGGTTGCCTCCTTCTCCCTCCCCAACACCTCCTCCACCTCCATAGTGCTTAGCGAAGCTCTGCCGGAGTACTGCAGCTCCATCAACACCACGCCGTCGTGCTGCTGCTGGTGCCATCTCCCTCAACCTCTCCTCCCTTCCTTGCTGGATCAAGAAGGAGGAGACGTGGCTGTTCCGTACGTGTGTTGAACGCGGAGGTGCCGTCCGTTTGGCGCTGGTCATCGGTGATTTGGATCACGTCGAGTACGACTACATCATCACCTTGCAAGCTTCCGCACGCGATCTACAAGTGGTATGTAGATGCAAACTCTCTCCCTAGACTCGTTGCTTAGATGAACTCATAGATGGATCTTGGTGAAACCGTAGGAAAAATTTTAATTTTCTGCAACGTTCCCCAACACCTCCTGTCAGGGGTTTAGTGGAAGTGTCCCGGGGAGTTGAGCTCTGAGGTGTTGTCATCATAATTTTATCGTTGCAGTTCTGGAATACCTGAGTCTAGTACGCCGACATCGAAAATCTCTTTTATGCAGTTCGTTGGTGAGATAACCTCGACGCCACCCAGTACTGGGGCGGGAGTTCGGGAGTATCGCCATAACTTGTATAACGGATGCTTTTTGAAGGTTGAGGTAGATGGTTTCCGAAGGTTTCTTGGTTATGTGTTGAAGGATGGATACAACTGGATGTAGGAATTGCTAGTTTGGGTGAGATATTATGCTTCCCCTGTATCCCCAACACCTGATTGCATAACCGGAAAGGTTCGGGAGTTTCATAGGTGGGAATTCTAGTAGCTCTAGTTCTTCTTCCACGGATATTGGTTTGAGATTGGGATTTCTTACCGATTATTCGTTCTTGATCCGTACCTTGTTGATTTATTTCTCTACCTTAATTCTACGTGGCTTCTCAATTTATGGATATGTGACCATTTCAAGAGAAATGCATTCGTCCATTTTGTTCGGATGTGAAGACTATATGTTGCAATTTTCCTTTCGTTGGATTCAGCTTTAATATTTATCTATCAATGTGCTAATGGTGGTCAACCTCTTCAGGATGGCTCCTCCAACGCGCACGACTCCGAATCCTGATCCGCCACCACCTCCACCTCCTCCAGAGGCATGGCAAGCTGTGATGGCCGCAACCAATGCAAACACACAACTGATCATGCAAATTCTTCAAGAGCGCAATCAAGGCAGTCACAGGAATCAAGGCAGCAATCAGAGTCACTTTGCTACACTCTACCAGTTCCTTGCTAACGGGCCAAAGACTTTCAGCAATTGTGTTGAGGCAACCGATGCTGACGATTGGCTTGTGGATCTGTGTAAGCATTTCGAGTGCAGTAACGTCAGGCCTGAGGACTTTGTCAAGTTCGCTTCCTTCCAACTCAAAGATCAAGCTGCAGAATGGTTCCAGCAGTACAAGGACTCCAGAGGTGGATGTGTTATCACTTGGGATGATTTCCGTCGAGATTTCCGAGCTCATCATATTCCGCAGAGCGTGGTTGAAAGCAAGCGTGAGGAATTACGCAATCTGAAGCAAGGCTCTTTGTCTGTCTATGACTACAACAAGTTGTTCCAGAAGCTTGCCCGCTTTGCCAAGCAGGACGTGCCTGATGAGAAGAGCATGATATATCAGTTTAGGGGTGGTCTCAGAGAAGAAATTCAGCTCGCTCTTGTCCTCTTTGAGCCCTTGAGGTACGATGAGTTCTACAACATGGCACTGAAGCAAGAGGCTGCTCAGTTGAGGTGTGATGCTTCCAAGAAGCGAGTCAGAGATGTTACTCCTTCTTTCTCTACTCAAGTGGCCAAGCAGCAGAAGTTTTGGCTTCCTCCTCCTCCGTTCCGTCAGCCGTATCAGCAGAAGAGCCAAGGTGGCAGTGGTTCTTCCCACCCACCCAACCCTGGCTTTCAGAACAAGACTTTGTCTCAAGCTCCAAAATCGAGTGCTCCGTATCACCGTCCGCTTTCAGAGGTCATGTGCAACAAGTGCCAACAGAAGGGTCACTATGCCAACAAGTGTCTCAACCAGAGGCGTCTTCCTCCTCCTCCTCCTGTCAGATCGACAAGTACAACTGTGGTCAAGCATAACCCCAAGCACGCCAAGGTCAACTTGATGAATGCAGCTCAGGCAGAGGACTCGTCAGATGTGATCATGGATAACCTTCCTGTTAACGATGTTTCTGCAAAAGTTCTTTTTGACACTGGTGCATCGCATTCCTTTTTGTCATGCCCTTTTGCATCGAAGCACAATGTTGATATCGAGATTATGCCCAAAGTCATGCAAGTTGTTTCTCCCGGCAAGCTTTTGACTTCTAGTTTGGTTGCTCCCGATTTCTCTATCACATTGGGTGATTACAAGTTTCTCTCTTCTCCGGTGGTTCTTGGTAACTCGGATATTGATCTTATTCTCGAAATGGATTGGCTTTCTAAGCACAAGGCTCAGCTTGATTGTGCAGCCAGGCAGATTCAATTGACTCATTCGTCTGAGGATGTAATTGTCTTTGCCGCTCGTGATGATACTATCCGTCTATTTTCTCTCAATGAGAAGGGTGAATTGGATGCCATCTCTCAAATTCCAGTCGTTTGCGAATACCAAGACATCTTTCCAGAAGAGCTCCCAGCAATGCCTCCGCACCGGCCAGTTGAATTCGTTATTGATCTTGAGCCTGGTACGGAACCTGTGTGCAAACGTCCTTACAAGCTCGAACCTGAAGAGTTGAAGGAGCTGAAGAAGCAACTTGATATGCAAGAGAAAATGGGTCTCATCCGGCCTAGTTCTTCTCCGTGGGGTTGTGGTGTTCTTTTTGTGAAGAAGAAGGATGGAACGGACCGACTTTGTGTTGATTACCGTCCAGTGAACAAGAAGACCATCAAGAACAAATACCCACTTCTCAACATCAATGAGCTGTTCGAACAACTCAAAGGTGCCCAAGTATTCTCCAAGCTTGACCTCCGTATGGGTTATCACCAGATTCGCATTCGTGAAGAAGATATTCCCAAGACAGCATTCAGAACAAGCTTTGGTTCATATGAATACACTGTCATGTCTTTTGGCCTCGCCAACACTCCTCCGACGTTCTCTCGCATGATGAACTTCATCTTCAACGCCTACACCAATGACTTCGTTTTGGTCTATCTCGACGACATTCTGGTTTTCTCCAAGAACAAGGAAGATCATGCCAAGCACTTACGTTTGGTTCTTGATAAGCTCAGAGAACATCAGTTCTACGCCAAGTTCTCCAAGTGTGAATTTTGGCTCGATGAGGTTCTTTATCTTGGTCATATCATCTCTGCCAAGGGCATTGCCGTGAATCCTGAGAAGGTGTCTGCAATTGTGAATTGGGAACCTCCTCAGAACGTGAAGCAACTCCGCAGTTTTCTCGGTCTCGCAAGCTATTGCCG
Organism: Triticum aestivum; assembly: GCF_018294505.1. Lineage (NCBI taxonomy): Eukaryota > Viridiplantae > Streptophyta > Magnoliopsida > Poales > Poaceae > Triticum > Triticum aestivum. The sequence goes on along the minus strand of NC_057800.1, from coordinate 155,974,319 downwards.
AAGATTCGTTGAAAACTATTCTAAGATCGCGAAGCCTCTCTCAAATCTTCTTCAGAAGCACGTCAAGTACGTTTGGTCTCCGGAGTGTGACATTGCTTTCAACACTTTGAAAGAGAAATTGATCACTGCTCCAGTTCTGACTCCACCTGATGAATCCAAGCCGTACGAGGTCTTTTGTGATGCCTCTCTCCAAGGTCTTGGCGCAGTATTGATGCAAGAGAAGAAAGTTGTTGCTTATACATCTCGCCAGTTGAAGCCTAATGAGAAGAACTACCCCACTCATGATCTCGAGTTGGCGGCAGTTGTGCATGCTCTTTTGACTTGGAGACATCTTCTATTGGGAAGAAAAGTGGACATTTTCACTGATCACAAGAGTCTCAAGTACATCTTCACTCAGCCTAATCTCAACCTCAGGAAAACTCGATGGGTCGAAATGATTCAAGAGTATAATCCAAGTATTGAGTATACTCCAGGCAAGGCCAATGTGATTGCTGACGCTTTAAGCAGGAAGGCTTACTGCAACAGTCTGATTCTTAAGCCTTATCAACCCGAGCTTTGTGAAGCTTTCCGCAAGCTTAATCTGCAAGTTGTTCCTCAAGTCGCTCCTACCTTAGAAGACCAGATTCGCCAAGCCCAGCTACTCGATGCTATGGTGAAAAAGGTGAAGATTGGGATTGCCAAGAGCCAGTCCAAGTACAAGTGCTACCGCCTTGATGACAAGGACACTCTCTTCTTCGAGGATCGTATTGTTGTGCCCAAAGGTGACCTTCGTAAAGTGATCATGAACGAGGCTCACAATTCTCTCCTCTACATCCACCCTGGGAGCACGAAGATGTATCAGGACCTTAAGCAAGCTTATTGGTGGACTCGAATGAAGCGCGAGATCACTCAATTCGTGAATGAATGTGATGTCTGCAGAAGAGTGAAGGCAGAACACCAAAGGCCAGCAGGTCTCCTCCAACCTCTTGCCATTCCAGAATGGAAGTTTGACCACATTAAAATGGACTTCGTGACTGGGTTTCCAAAGTCCAAGCGTCGCAATGATGCTATATTCGTTGTCATCGACAAACTCACCAAGGTGGCTCACTTTCTGCCTATCAAAGAGTCGATCACTGCAGCTCAATTGGCGGAACTCTATACCTCTCGTATTGTCTCTCTGCACGGTATTCCTCAAGTGATCTCTTCAGACCATGGCAGCATCTTTACCTCGAAGTTTTGGGATTCTTTTCAGAAGGCCATGGGCACTAACATCCTCTTCAGCACAGCTTTCCATCCTCAAACAAGCGGTCAAGTCGAGCGTGTCAACCAGATTCTTGAAGATATGCTCAGAGCTTGTGTGATCTCCTTTGGCATGAAGTGGGAGGATTGTCTTCCTTATGCTGAATTCTCCTACAACAACAGTTTTCAAGCAAGTTCGGGCAAGGCCCCTTTTGAAATTCTGTATGGCAGGAAGTGCCGTACCCCTCTCAACTGGTCTGAAACCGGTGAACGTCAGCTGCTGGGTAATGACTTAATCACAGAAGCAGAAGAGATGTGCAAAGTTATTCGTGATAACCTCAAAGCAGCCCAGTCCCGCCAGAAGAGCTACTATGATAGTAAGCACCGTGATCTGGTTTTCGAGATTGGAGATCATGTTTACCTCCGCGTCTCTCCCATGAAAGGTACTCGTCGCTTCGGTATCAAAGGGAAGCTTGCCCCTAGATACGTGGGACCTTTCAAGATTGTCAGCAAGAGAGGCGACCTCGCCTATCAACTCGAGCTTCCTTCAAACTTTGCAAATGTTCATGATGTGTTCCATGTCTCTCAGCTTCGAAAGTGCTTCAAGACTCCTGACCGCACCGTCAACTTCGAGGACATTGAGCTCCAAGAAGATCTCTCCTATCGTGAGCACCCAGTTGCTATTCTCGAAGAGACTGAACGCAAGACTCGCAACAAGTCAATCAAATTTCTCAAAGTCAAGTGGTCACACCATTCCGACCGTGAAGCTACCTGGGAACGCGAGGATCACCTCCGTTCTGAGTACCCGGAGTTCTTTCAGTCCTAGATCTCGGGACGAGATCTTTTCGTAGTGGTGGAGTGTTGTAACGCCCTAGATATACTTTCCATATTTGTATCCAACTCTTGCCGTCTCCGGCGCTAAGTTATATTTATTTCTCGGGTTTGGGTCTTTGTCTCCGTGTGTTGTTTTCTTTTTCGGGCATCTCTTATCATGTCATCACGTGCATTGCATTTGCATACATGTTCATCTCATGCATTCGAGCATTTTCCCCGTTGTCCGTTTTGCATTCCGGCGTTTCGTTCTCCTCCGGTGGTCATTTCTACCTTTCTTTCTTGTGTGGGGTTTAAACATTTCCGGATTGGACCGAGTCTTGCCAAGCGGCCTTGGTTTACTACCGGTAGACCGCCTGTCAAGTTTCGGGTCATTTGGACTTCGTTTGATACTCCAACGGTTAACCGAGGGACCGAAAAGGCCTCGTGTGTGTTGCAGCCCAACACCCCCCAAATTTGGCCCAAAACCCACCAAACTCTGCTCCATGTCCTAGAGCGTTCGATCACGATCGTGTGGGCGAAAACCGCACCTCATTTGGACTCTCCTAGCTCCCTCTATGCCTATATATACACCCCTCCGTTTTCGGATCTCTCCCTCTCCCCGAAACCCTAAAAAAAAACAGATCTCCTTCCTCCGCCGCCGACGGACGTGTCCGGCCCGCGCCGGACAGCGTCCGCTCCACCCAGCCGCCCGCCTCAGCCAACGCCGCCGCGCCACGTGTCCCGGACGGGCGCCCACATCGCCGCGGTCGCACCGGCCCGCCCGAGCCCGCGGGGAGCCCGCCTCCTCGTCCGACCGGGCCACTCCCCTCCGCCGCGCCCCGCTTCTTCTCCCTCGTCGCCGGGCCACCGCCGCCTGCGTCGCCGGCGCCCCACCGCCGCCGCGCTCCGGTCGCCGCCCCCCGACCGGCTGCCGCCTCCTCGCCGCGTCTCCGGCCAGATCCGGCCGCGGGAGTACCGGATCCGGCGACCCCAACCTCCCCGGCCTCTTCCCCGAGCTCCGGCGAGCTCCTGGGCCTCTCCGGCGCAACTCCGGCGAGCAGCAACAGTGTTTCCGGCGAACTCCGTAAACCGCGCCAGATCTGAGATCTAATCCTCTAGGTTGACTTTTCATCCCCGTAACCCTAATTTTTATGCGATGTTTGACTGCTCGTATCTCCGCAACCGTAGATCCGTTTTAGGCGTATGATATATCAAAATCTTCGTCTCGACATGTACATCATTTCATTCCATTGCATCATTTGCATTTGAGGTCATCTTGAAACCCAAAATGCTGTTAGAAGGAGGCTTCGTGAGATAAAATGCAGAACCGTTAGTTCATCATGCACTTTTGTCATTTTTGCTATGTTTAATCCGTGCATGATATGCCTGTGCCCCTTTGGGATGTATTGTGAAGCATTTTGTCTTCTTTCCAGAGGTGCCACCCATGCATTTTTAGGATGTGTGTGTTGTCTTGTGCAAGCTTGCGAAGAGAGGTACCTGAGATTGCAGATTTCAGGGACTTAGTGATTTTCGCTAAGTCTGGGATATTTTAGTTCATGATGCTATATGTCCAGCTTGTTTCCTAGCGATCCGTGCCTCTTTTGAGGATGATCAGTAAGGGAGTTTTGATATTTATGTCATGCTCTATCCATCCATGTCTTTGTTGGCATTTGTGGAGTGCTCTAGCTTGACTCAATCGAGCTCAACTTTTGCTTCGTTGTTAATCTGGGCAGATCGTCAACTTGTTTGCGATTTCGCCGATGCTACCGTTAGAGTTCCATGCATGCTATGCCTTCGTTCTTGCCATGTGTAGCTAGCACTTTGTGCCTTCTTGCTGGTTATATGCTTTCTTTGCCATGACTTGCACCGTAGAGAGTGCATCGAGCTCGTTTACATGCCTTCGTGAGTTAAATTTCAGCATGTCTCAGTTTTCACTAAGTCTGAAAACTGATTGTGTTCGAGCGATGTTCGTGAGCTCGGTAGAGTATTTTGTGAACCCTTTTGGCCCCAGGTCACTTTGGGTGTTTTATTAAGCTTGATGAATAGCTCCATTCCATGTTCTTACTTGTCATGTTCAGGTTTTCTATCATGTTGTTTTGCTGCTCCGAAGAGAGCTTCGTGATCTGAAATTTCAGACTAGTGTTGATTTCATTAAGTCTGAAATCTGTTTTGCATTTGCGTTTTAGCCATGCATGTTTGAACCTCTTAATGGATGAATTTGCCTATGGCTCAGTGCTAGTGTTTTGTCAACCATCTTGTGTACATCACTGCCATGTATTTTGTTTTCATGTTTGGTGGCTGTAGCATGTTCATTTCGTTGCATTTAGATGCCTACTTGCTGTAAATCGCAGACCGGTGTCATATCTTAAAACGCTTGCCATTTCTAAACCGTAGCTCCGATTCCTATGATCTTTATATCGTTTTCAAGCGATTCCATCCCCTCTATCCAGTGGCACACTTGGTTTTCCAAGTTGATGCCAGGTTCATGCATTTCCTGTCATATCTTGTATTTTGCATCCCGCATCTCATCCCGCATAGCATATCGTCATTTCATCATATTGCTTGGTCTTGCCCGTGGTTGATTGTATCCTTGTTGCTTGTTTGTCTTGTTGGGTAGAGCCGGGAGACGAGTTCGCTACCGAGGAGCCCGTTGAGTTTGCTTGTGAGGATCCAGTCAACTCTGACAACTGTGCAGGCAAGATGATCATACCCTCGAAATCACTACTATCTTTGCTATGCTAGTTTGCTCGCTCTTTTGCTTTGCCACTGCTACGATGCCTACCTTTTGCTTGTCAGCCTCCCAATTGCCATGTTGAACCTCTAACCCACCATTGTCCTAGCAAACCATTGATTGGCTATGTTACCGCTTTGCTCAGCCCTTCTTATAGCGTTGTTAGTTGCAGGTGAAGATTGGAGCCGTTCCTTGTTGGAACATTTATATTCTTGTTGGGATATCATTATATTGCTATGTTATCTTAATGCATCTATATACTTGGCAAAGGGTGGAAGGCTCGGCCTCTCGCCTAGTGTTTTGTTCCACTCTTGCCGCCCTAGTTTCCGTCATATCGGTGTTATGTTCCCGGATTGTGCGTCCCTTACGCGGTTGGGCTATAATGGGAACCCCTTGATAGTTCGCCTTGATTAAAGCTTTTCCAGCAATGCCCAACATTGGTTTTACCATTTGCCACCTAGCCCCTTTTCCCTTGGGTTTCCGGAGCCCGAGGGTCATCTTATTCTAGCCCCCCACGGGCCAGTGCTCCTCTGAGTGTTGGTCCGAACTAGAGCCCTGTGCAGCGCCACCTCGGGGAAACTCAAGGTTTGGTTTTAGTTGTACGGATTGCTCATCTGAGTGTGCCCTGAGAAAGAGATATGTGCAGCTCCTATCGGGATTTGTCGGCACATTCGGGCGGTGTTGCTGGACTTGTTTTAACCTGTCGAATCATCTTGTTGTACCAAGATACCGAGTCTGATCGGTGTGTCTTGGGTGGAGGTCTATTCCTTCGTTGACCGTGAGAGCTTGTTATGGGCTAAGTTGGGACCCCCTGCAGGGATTGATCTTTCGAAAGCCGTGCCCACGGTTATGGGCGGATGGGAATTTGTTAATGTCCGGTTGTAGATGACTTGAACTAAACTTAATTAAAATGAATCAACCGTGTGTGTTACCGTGAGGGCCCCTTCTCGGCGGAGTCCGGGAAGTGGACACGGTGTTGGAGTTATGCTTGCGCAGGATGTTCCTTTAGCTTCTCGCTCGTGCTTCGCCTTCTCTTCTCGCTCTCTTTTGCGTATAAGTTAGCCACCACATATGCTAGTCGCTTGCTGCAGCTCCACATATATTTGCCTTATCCATTCCTATGAGCTTAAATAGTTTTGATCGCGTGGGTGTGAGATTGCTGAGTCCCTGTGGCTCACAGATACTACAACTCCAGATGCAGGTCCAGGTGATACTGCTCCAGTTGACGATTACGAGCCCAATCCCGTCAGAAGAGCTACTATGATAGTAAGCACCGCGATTTGGCTTTCGAGATCGGAGATCATGTTTACCTCCGTGTCTCTCCCATGAAAGGTACTCGTCGCTTCGGTATCAAAGGGAAGCTTGCCCCTAGATACGTGGAACCTTTCAAGATTGTCAGCAAGAGAGGCGACCTCGCCTATCAACTCGAGCTTCCTTCAAACTTTGCAAATGTTCATGACGTGTTCCATGTCTCTCAGCTTCGAAAGTGCTTCAAGACTCCTGACCGCACCGTCAACTTCGAGGACATTGAGCTCCAAGAAGATCTCTCTTATCGTGAGCACCCAGTTGCTATTCTTGAAGAGACTGAACGCAAGACTCGCAACAAGTCAATCAAATTTCTCAAAGTCAAGTGGTCACACCATTCCGACCGTGAAGCTACCTGGGAACGCGAGGATCACCTCCGTTCTGAGTACCCGGTGTTCTTTCAGTCCTAGATCTTGGGACGAGATCCTTTCGTAGTGGTGGAGTGTTGTAACACCCCGGATGTAATTTTCCCAATTTGTACTCCAACTCTTGCCGTTTCCGGCGTTAAGTTATATTTATTTCTCGAGTTCGGGTCTTTGTCTCCGTGTGTTGTTATCATTGTCATGCATATCATATCATGTCATCATGTGCATTGCATTTGCATACGTGTTCGTCTCATGCATTCGAGCATTTTCCCCGTTGTCCGTTTTGCATTCCGGCGCTTCGTTCTCCTCCGGTGGCCATTTCTAGCTTTCTTTCGTGTGTGGGGATTAAACATTTCCGGATTGGACCGAGACTTGCCAAGCGGCCTTGGTTTCTACCAGTAGACCGCCTGTCAAGTTTCGCACCATTTGGACTTCGTTTGATACTCCAACGGTTAACCGAGGGACCGAAAAGGCCTCGTGTGTGTTGCAGCCCAACACCCCTCCAATTTGGCCCAAAACCCACCAAACTCTGCTCTATCTCCTAGAGCGTTCGATCACGATCGCGTGGCCGAAAACCGCACCTCATTTGGACTCTCCTAGCTCCCCCTATGCCTATATATACACCCCCTCCAAAAATTCACGGATCCCCTCTCCCAAACCCTAGAAATCAGATCTCGCCGCCGCCGGACACGTCCGGACGGACCGGACATGTCCATTTCCACCCCGCCGCCGCCACTTGTCGCCGCCTGATTCGCCGCCAGGGTGCCCACTCCGCCGCCGCCGCCAGGGCCCGCGGGACCCGTGTCCGTCCCTCCCGGCCCGAAGAGCAGCGCCGCCCGCCGCCTCCCTTCGTCCCCACGCCCGGCAACCGCCGCCCCGGCTGCCGGCGAGCACCACGGCCGAGCCGGCCGCCGCCCCGTGCCGGACCTCCTCGCCTCGCCGCCCGGTCGGTCTCGCTCACCGCACCGCCTCACCGGCCGCCGCCCACGCCCGGCCCCGCCGTCCTCCTCCGACCCCGACGAACTCCGGCCTCCTTCCTCCCCTCACGCCGGCGAGCTCCACCCGCTCCGGCGCCGGTCATCCTCGACTTTCGCGCGCGTGAACAGTACCGCTACAGTACCGGGCGCCAGATCCAGATCTAAAAAACCCTAGCGGTTGACTTTCCCCCTCTCCCATCATTTTTTATGCATACTTTGACCTGTGATATCTCCGCATCCGTAGCTCCGATTTGGGCATATAGCATATCAAAATGTTCGCCTCGATGAGTACATCATTTCATTCCATTGCATCATTTTCATTTGAGCTCATCTTGATGCCCGAAATGCTATTAGAAGAGGGCTTCGTGAGTTAATTGTCAGATCTGCTAGTTCATCTTAGACATTTGTCATTTTTGCCATGATTAATGTGTGCATGCTATGCCCGTGAGTTCTACATATGTTTTGTTAAGGGTTTTATCATCTTTCCAGAGGTGCAACCCATATATTTTTAGGATGTGTGTGGTGACTTGTGCAAGCTTGCAAAGTGAGGCACCCGGTAAATCTGTTTTCAGGGACTTAGTAGTTTCACTAAGTCCTGGGATTGTTTATCTCACGATGCCATATGTTCATGTTGTTTCCTAGCGATCCGTGCCTCTTTTGAGGATGATCAGTAAAGGAGTTTTGTTAATCTTGTTATGCTCTATCCAGCCATGTCTTTGTTTGCAATTATGGAGCACCCTATCTTGAGTCAATCGAGCTCTACTTTTGCTTCGTTGTGAATCTGGGCAGATCGTCAACTTGTTTGCGATTTTCCCGATGTTATTGTAGTTGATCCGTGCATGCTATGCCATTGTTCTTGCCATGTCTAGCTTGTATTTTGTGCCTTCTTGAGGGATGTAGGCTTGTCTTGCCATGACTTGCACCATAGTGAGTGCATCGAGCTCGTAAACATGCCTTCGTGAGTTATGTTTCAGCATGTCCCAGTTTTCACTGTCTGAAAACTGATTATGTTTTTTGCTATGTTCGTGTGCTTGTTAGTATATTTTGTGATCCCTTTTGGCTCAAGGTCACTAAGGGACTTTTGTTAAGCTTGTTGAGTAGCTCCATGCCATGTCTTTCTTTGCCATGTTCAGGTCCTGTAGCATGTTGTTTTATTGCTCCGAAGAGGGCTATATGATCTGAAATTCCAGACAAGTATTAATTTCACTAAGTCTGAGATCTGTTTACCATTTGCGTTTTTGCCATGCTTGTTTGAACCTGTTAAGGGATGATTTGGTCGTAGCTCAGTGCTAGACTTTTGTTAAGCATCTTGTGTGCATCCCTGCCATGTATTTTGTTGTCATGTTTGGGTGCTGTAGCATGTTCATTTCATTGCATTTAGATGCCTACTTGCTGTAAATCGCAGACCGGTGTCATTTTTGAATCGCTTGCCATTTCCAAACCGTAACTCCGATTCCAGCGTTCTTTATATCGTTTTCAAGCGATTTCATCTCATCTTTCTAGTGACACTTGGAATTCCAAGTTGAGGCCAGATTCATGCATTTCCTGTCATATCTTGCATTTTGCAACCCGCATCGCATCCCGCATAGTATATCATCATTTCATCATATTGCTTGGTCTTGCACGTGGTTGATTGTATCCTTGTTGCTTGTTTGTCTTGTTTGGGTAGAGCCGGGAGACGAGTTCGCTAACGAGGAGCCCGTTGAGTTTGCTCTTGAGGATCCAGTCAACTCTGACAACTGTGCAGGCAAGATGATCATACCCTCGAAATCACTAGTATCTTTACTATGCTAGTTTGCTCGCTTTTTTGCTATGCCAATGCTACGATGCCTACCACTTGCTTGAAAGCCTCCCAAATTGCCATGTCAAACCTCTAACCCACCTTGTCCTAGCAAACCGTTGATTGGCTATGTTACCGCTTTGCTCAGCCCCTCTTATAGCGTTGCTAGTTGCAGGTGAAGATTGGAGGCCGTTCCTTGTTGGAACATCTTTTATTTACTTGTTGGGATATCATTATATTGCTATGTTATCTTAATGCATCTATATACTTGGTAAAGGGTGGAAGGCTCGGCCTCTCGCATAGTGTTTTGTTCCACTTTTGCCGCCCTAGTTTCCGTCATATCGGTGTTATGTTCCCGGATTTTGCATTCCTTACACGGTTGGGTTATAATGGGAACCCCTTGATATTTCGCCTTGATTAAAGCTTTTCCAGCAATGCCCAACCTTGGTCTTACCATTTGCCACCTAGCCTCTTTTTCCCTCGGGTTTCCGGAGCCCGCGGGTCATCTTATTTAACCCCCCCCCCCCCGGGCCAGTGCTCCTCTGAGTGTTGGTCCGACCGAGTAGACTGCGGGGCCACCTCGGGGCAACTTCAGGGTTGGTTTTACTCGTAGGATGTCTCATCTGAGTGTGCCCTGAGAAAGAGATATGTGCAGCTCCTATCGGGATTTGTCGTCACATTCGGGCGGTGTTGCTGGTCTTGTTTTAACCTGTCGAAGTGTCTTGAGTTACCGAGATACCGAGTCTGATCGGAACATCTTGGGAGGAGGTCTATTCCTTCGTTGACCGTGAGAGCTTTTCATGGGCTAAGTTGGGACTCCCCTGCAGGGATTGATCTTTCGAAAGCCGTGCCCGCGGTTATGGGCAGATGGGAATTTGTTAATGTCCGGTTATAGACAACTTGAACCTTAACTTAATTAAAATGAATCAATTGAGTGTGTTAACGTGATGGCCTCTTCTCGGCGGAGTCCGGAAAGTGGACACGTTGTTGGAGTAATGTTTGCGCAGGTTGTTCTCTAGCTTCTCGCTCGTGCTTTGCCTCCTCTTCTCGCTCTCTTTTGCGAATAAGTTAGCCACCCTACTTGCTAGTCGTTTGCTGCAGCTCCACTCATATTTTACCTTGCCATACCTATAAGCTTGAATAGTCTTGATCGCGAGGGTGCGAGATTGCTGAGTCCCTGTGGCTCACAGATTACTATTACACCAGATGCAGGGCCTGATGATTCCGCTCCAGGAGACGCGTATGAGCTCAAGTGGGAGTTTGACGAAGACTCTCAACGATACTATGTTTCCTTTCCCGATGATCAGTAGTGGTGCCCAGTTGGGGGTGATTGGGACCGTCGTCGCATGTTGGGTTCTCTTTTATTTTGACGCCGTAGTCGGGCCATGAGTGTTTGGTTGATGTAATGTTATTTATGTACTTGATTGACGTGGCGAGTGTAAGCCAACTATCTTATCTCTCCTTTTATCTTCATATTACTTGGGATGTTGTGAAGATTGCCTAACTTGCGACATATGCCTTCAATGCGATTATGTCTCTAAGTCGTGCCTCGACACGTGGGAGCTATAGTCGCATCGAGGGTGTTACACATACCTAGTGTATCGGGTCCAATGAAAATCTTTTGTGACAATACTGGTGCAATTGCCTTGGCAAAGGAATCCAGATTTCACAAGAGAACCAAGCACATCAAGAGACGCTTCAATTCCATCCGGGATCAAGTCCAGGTGGGAGACATAGAGATTTGCAAGATACATACGGATCTGAATGTAGCAGACCCGTTGACTAAGCCTCTTCCACGAGCAAAACATGATCAACACCAAAGCTCCATGGGTGTTAGAATCGTTACTGTGTAATCTAGATTATTGACTCTAATGCAAGTGGGAGACTGAAGGAAATATGCCCTAGAGGCAATAATAAAGTTATTATTTTATTTCCTTATATCATGATAAATGTTTATTATTCATGCTAGAATTGTATTTACCGGAAACATAATACTTGTGTGAATACATAGACAAACTAAACGTCACTAGTATGCCTCTACTTGACTAGCTCGTTAATCGAAGATGGTTATGTTTCCTAACCATAGACATGTGTTGTCATTTGATTAACGGGATCACGTCATTAGGAGAATGATGTGATTGACATGACCCATTCCATTAGCTTAGCACCCGATCGTTTAGTATGTTGCTATTGCTTTCTTCATGACTTATACATGTTCCTATGAATATGAGATTATGCAACTCCTGTTTGCCGGAGGAACACTTTGTGTGCTACCAAACGTCACAACGTAACTGGGTGATTATAAAGGAGCTCTACAGGTGTCTCCAAAGGTACATGTTGGGTTGGCATATTTCAAGATTAGGATTTGTCACTTCGATTGTCGGAGAGGTATCTCTGGGCCCTCTCGGTAATGCACATCACATAAGCCTTGCAAGCACTGCAACTAATGAGTTAGTTGCGAGATGATGTATTACCAAACGAGTAAAGAGACTTGCCGGTAACGAGATTGAACTAGGTATTGAGATACCGACGATCGAATCTCGGGCAAGTAACATACCGATGACAAAGGGAACAAAGTATGTTGTTATGCGGTCTGACCGATAAAGATCTTCGTAGAATATGTGGGAGCCAATATGAGCATCCAGGTTCCGCTATTGGTTATTGACCGGAGACATGTCTCGGTCATGTCTACATTGTTCTCGAACCCGTAGGGTCCGCACGCTTAACGTTACGATGACAGTTTCATTATGAGTTTATATATTTTGATGTACCGAAGTTTGTTCGGAGTCCCGGATGTGATCACGAACATGACGAGGAGTCTCGAAATGGTCGAGACATAAAGATTGATATATTGGACGGCTATATTCGGACACCGGAAGTGTTCCGGGTGATTTCGGAGAAAACCGGAGTGCCGGAGGGTTACCGGAAACCCCCCGGGAGAAGTAATGGGCCTTATGGGCCCTAGTGGAGAGAGAGAGAGGGGCGGCCAGGGTGGGCCGCACGCCCCCTCCCCCTCTGGTCCGAATTGGACTAGGAGAGGGGGGGCGGTGCCCCCCTTTCCTTCTCCCTCTCCCCCTTCCTTTCCCCCTCCTAGTAGGAGTAGGAAAGAGGGGAGTCCTACTCCTACTAGGAGGAGGACTCCTCCTCCTTGGCACGCCCTAGGGCCGGCCGGCTTCCCCCTTGCTCCTTTATATACGGGAGCAGGGGGGCACCTCTAGACACACAATTTGATCCTCGTGATCGTTTTCTTAGCCGTGTGCGATGCCCCCCTCCATCATACTCCTCGATAATATTGTAGCGGTGCTTAGGCGAAGCCCTGCGACGGTAGAACATCAAGATCGTCACCACGCCGTCGTGCTGATGGAACTTTTCCCCGACACTTTGCTGGATCTTATGTGGAGATTCGTGTGTGTATTTTTTAACATTTTTTATGCTTGTTTGAGTCACTTAGATGTGCAATAACTAAGGTACGTCTAGAGTGCCCTAGACAAACACTAAAATATTTTTAACATATTTGATCCCCGAAGCAATAAGTGCAGCACTCTCTCAGAGCATGGTTAATAATATAGACAACTCCTGGCTATATGATATTGCCATGTCATATATAGTCATCACTTGTAGCCACTCATACAATAAGGTTAGTTATAAGTTGATTATAAAAGTACTACTTCTCTCCACCTTCTCTTTAACTCTTTCTTCATATTTATTGTAACTATTTAGGAGTGCGCATATAGCTAGACTCTTGCATGAGAGTCCACTTCCCTCACTTTTTCATGTCTCTCTCCTCCACATAGGCAAAATTGCCATGTAAGCAGGCTATAAACCCACTATTATACTTGCTCTCACTGGACTTGCATGGTGCATTGTAAAATAAGATGCATGCACGACCACTAATCCCTCTCTCTTATCTCTATGAATTAAATATGGCATGAGACTCAAAAGCATTTTAACTCAATTGGACTTAAAATGATTTTGATATTCTCTCCGTCTGAAAATACTTGTCATTAAAATAGATAAAAATGGATATATCTAAATATTTGTCATCAAAATGATAAAAAAGGATAGACTTGTAATTAAAATGGATAAAAAGGGATAGACTTGTAATTAAAATGAATAAAAAGGGAGATGACAAGTCTATTCTTTTTATCCATTTTGATAACAAGTATTTTTAGACGGAGAGAGTACAAGCCTATTAAACCGGAGAGAAGGAAGTATACCACAATCATCAATGAAATCAAGTGTTGTTCCATCATTCATTTTTTTTTACAAAACTTTAACACGTTATCAACACGCTATCTCGCGGAGTGATTTCACGGCAGGGCTCATCCGCGGCAGGCCACGCCCTCCGGCGCGTGGCGCGAGCAGGCCTCACCCTGCAGAGTGGCGGGGTGGCGCATGTCTCCAACCGACACGCGGTCCCGCGGCCTCGACCTCCTACACCAGATTGAGGCGGCTGCAGCCGACACGATGAGTCTCTTGACATCCTCTTCCAGTGGATTTCTTCGTAGGTAAGAGCATCTCCGGCCGCGCTTTTAATAGGCTCCCAAAGCCATTTTTTAATGTCAACACCGAAAATTCGACCTAGTCGTGTTCTCAGGAGTCGATTTTTCGCCGGTTAAACCCGAACCTGACGCCGGTGAACCCAGGCTGAACCCGGCTCGCTGGGGGCACCGGGAAAACTGATTTTGGCGTGAACAGGAATGGGCCTGCCGAGTCAGCGACACGCCGCTTCGTCGTTCTCGTCGCCTCGGTTCCCATGGGAATCAGCCAAGGCTGCCGCGTCGATCAACCATACATTGATGCCTCACGGCCGGCACAGTGAAGGCGCCGCGCCGCGCGTCCCACCCGCTCCCGCCACGCGGCACCCGACAGCTTCTCACCGTCCCGCTTCGGCTATAAAAGCCGACCTCCCCGCCGGTGAACGCCATAGTCGCCACAACTCGCCACCTCTCTCGCCTCGTCTCACCACATAAACCACTTTCTCTCCCTCTTCCCCCGCCGATGAGCAATGGTCGAGCGTTACCCAGGCGACGCCGCGGCATCGAACGGCTTCGGCCTATGTCATCTGCGCGAGGACAAGGCGTGCCTCCTCTACGAGGCCGACTACCCGGCGCCCCCGGACATGCGGGTGCCGGACTCGTGGAGGCTGAGCGGCGCGTCAAGATCGCGCGTATCCGTTCGTCGCTGTCGGAGGCACAGCGGAACGAGCCGAGGTACGCCGCCGACAGCCACACGCTGTGGATGATGTACTTCGACTGCCGCCACACCGACCAGGTCGCCTCCGCAAACGGCGCCATCTCCCGTGGCTGCCTCAACGCCGACAGGCGGCGCGAATGATGGGGGCGTGCCCGGCCGCATCCTCGAAGCCGTCCTCGACCACATCGAGACCGGCAACACGCCGCGCCTCAAGTACCCGACGCCCCTGTCCTTCTCTCGCCGCCGCGGGAGTTCTTGGACGCCACGGCGAATGGAGGCGGCGACCTCCGCATCGTCGGGTTCCGGTTCACTTTCCTCCGGGTCGCCGGCGCTCCGCCCCGTCAAGCCGGAGCCGTAGGAGACGCCGCTTGGGCGCCGCACCCACAGCGGCACCCTCGTCATCAACGAGGGCGGCCGCCCCTCCCCTCATTCCCTCTGTCTCGTCCGGCCGAAGTCCGAGCCGGGGTTGCTCCCTGTCAAGAAGGAGCACGCAGAGATGGCCGCCGCCGACGAGACCGCCCTCAAGTGGGCGAAGGTGGACTATGTCCGCGAGCAGGTGGAGCGCCAGCGCCGGGCCTATGAGAAGATCAAAGCTCGGCACCACGGACGCGATGAGGGCGGTGTCGTCGTCCCCAATAGCGATGACAAGGAGGACGCGCCCGGGCCGTCCAACCCCCCGCGCGTCGACGACCTGGTCAGGGGTGCAGCAGGGATGGCGGCGGGTCCGGCGGACGCAGGACGGCGGCGGCGACGACGACGACGGTGACTACACCCGGTTCTACAGGCTTCTCGGCATGTAGAAGGTGGGCGGCGACAACGGTGTAGTAGGGCTAGGCGTAGTTGTTTTCTGTTTTTTATACAAATTTGAATGAAATCGCCGAGTTTGTGCCGTGTTTGTACAAATTTAAATGAAATCGTCGAGTTTGTGCCGTGTTTGCACCGATTTGGGGGCGACCTGGGGTGGCGACTGGGAACACAATTGTCTTCATGACGAAATTAAACGCCGGTTGAGCCTCAGACAACACTTTTTCGATGTCCTGGGGCCGAACGGCTGCTAATAGAAGAGAAAAACAGAGATGGATCAACACGGGGGGGACGAGAAGGAGCCATCGGCAAAATCAAGTCACGAACAACTAGGGTGAGGACGGCTTCCAACCGCAGCGCCGCACAATGACGTCCTCCGGCGCATGCCCCGGCCCACGGAATACAGGGTGCTCCGACTCTTCGACGTGTGACGGTTGAGCGCGGCGACGGGGACATGGCTACACGCGCGTTCCCGTATGTGTGCGATTTGGACTTGGCGTCTTCATGCGTGACAGTGGCTTCTGGCGGCGCGGCCAACGACCGACGCTTGAGAGGCTGCTCTGTCCAGCCAGACGTGTTGTTAGTAAAGATTGGATTGCATGCGACTCAATTTATTGATCGTGTGCAAGTGCACATTGTAGGTACAAGGGTGCACAACCTCGACTTGTCTTCTAAACTATACACTATACGTAGGAGAAAGAAGACGTGACAATACATGACCCTAACCTATATGTACATACACATTCAACACCCCCCTAGTCAAAACATCGCCGACGATGTTGAGACTTGACCGAAACTCCTCGAAGGTGGATGTTGGAAGCCCCTTAGTCATAACATTGGTGAACTGTTAAGCGGTGGGAACATGCAGAACGTGGATCCGTTCAAGTGCAACCTGCTCACGAACAAAATGTATGTCGAGCTCAATGTGTTTCGTCCGGCCATGATGAACAGGGTTAGCAGATAGGTAGACGACGGAGACATTGTCGCAGTACACGACCATGGCCTTATGGATATCGCAAAGCAACTCCTGAAAGAGTTGGCAAAGTCAAGAGCACTCAGCAACAGCGTTAGCCACTGCCCGGTATTCCGCCTCAGCGCTCGAGCGGGAAACCGTGGGTTGTCGTTTAGATAACCACGAGATCAATGATGACCCGAGATAGACACAGTAGCCTGATGTAGAGCATCGAGTATCCGAACAGCCAGCCCAGTCAGCGTCCGAATAGGCCACAAGGTCGATGGAGGAGGACGCCGTCAGTGTGAGCCTAAGAGCCATGGTGCGACGGATCTAGTGAAGGATTCGCTTCACCAGGGTCCAATGGGAGTCATGTGGAGCATGCATGTGAAGGCACACCTGCTGCACGGCATACTGGAGATCCGGACAAGTAAGCGTCAAGTACTATAACACACCGAGGATGGAGCGGTAGAATGTCGTATCTGGCGCAGGCGAGCCGTCAAGTGCAGAGAGATTGGCCTTCGTGTCGACAGGCGTGGGGGCAGGCTTGCAGTTAAGCATGCCTACGCTCTCGAGAAGGTCATGAGCATACCGATGCTGATGAAGAAAGAACCCGTCAGCGCACCGTGCAACCTCGATGCCGAGGAAGTAGTGAAGAGGCCCTAGATCCTTGAGGGCAAACTCATCACGGAGACGAGCAATGAGCTGATGAAGAACCTTAGTAGAGGATGTCATCAGGATGATGCCGTGAACGTAGAGCAAAAGGTAGGCAGTAGCAACGCCCTGATGGTAGACGAACAACGACGCGTGGGGCCAGGTGGAGCGAAAGCCCAGCCGCTGGAGGAAGGCGGCGATGCGCTGGTACCACGTGTGGGGTGCCTGCTTGAGCCCGTAGAGGGATCGAGAGTAGGTACACGTGATCCGGATGAGTGGCGTCGACACGAATCCAGTGGGCTGCTGGCAGAACACCTGCTTGGCGAGGTGACCGTGAAGAAATGCGTTGGAGACGTCCAACTTATGCACAGGCCATGCACGAGACACCGCGAGCTGTAGGACAGCGCACGTCGTGCCCGGTGTAACAACCGAAGCGAAGGTGTCAGTGAAGTCAACTCCGGCGGGCTGCCGAAACCACAGACCACCCATCACGCTTTGTAGCGCTCAAGAGAACCGTTGGTGCGGGTCTTGTGACAGAACACCCATTCGTCAGTAATGACGTTGGCGTGAGGGGGGCATGGCACAAGTTGCCACGTGCGGTTATGCTGCAATGCGTCAAACTCCTCTTGCATCGCGGCAAGCCAATGAGGGTCGCGAAGAGCAGCGTGAGCTGAAGAGGGAACCGGCGATGGTGACGAGGTCCATGTGGTGCATACTTGTGACGCCCCCGATTCAATCGTACACTAAGCAAATGTGTACGATCAAGATCAGGGACTCACGGGAAGATAACACAACACAACTCTACAAATAAAATAAGTCATACAAGCATCATAATACAAGCCAGGGGCCTCGAGGGCTCGAATACAAGTGCTCGATCATAGACGAGTCAGCGGAAACAACAATATCTGAGTACAGACATAAGTTAAACAAGTTTGCCTTAAGAAGGCTAGCACAAACTGGGATACAGATCGAAAGAGGTGTAGGCCTCCTGCCTGGGATCCTCCTAACTACTCCTGGACGTCGTCAGCGGGCTGCACGTAGTAGGGGCACCTCCGGTGTAGTAGGGGGTCGTCGTTGACGGTGGCGTCTGGCTCCTGAACTCTAGCATCTGGTTGTGACAACCAGAAAGAAAGGAAAAGGGGAAAAATGGGGGAGAAAGCAACCGTGAGTACTCATCCAAAGTACTCGCAAGCAAGGAACTACACTACATATGCATGGGTATATGTGTAAGGAGGCCATATCAGTGGACTGAACTGCAGAATGCCAGAATAAGAGGGGGATAGCTAATCCTGTCGAAGACTACGCTTCTGGCAGCCTCCGTCTTGCAGCATGTAGGAGAGAGTAGATTGAAGTCCTCCAAGTAGCATCTTCAAGTAGCATCTCCAAGCAGCATCTCCAAGTAGCATCGCATAGCATAACCCTACCCGGCGATCCTCCTCTCGTCGCCCTGTAGAAAAGCGATCACCGGGTTGTCTGTGGAACTTGGAAGGGTGTGTTTTATTAAGTATCCGGTTCTAGTTGTCATAAGGTCAAGGTACAACTCCAAGTCGTCCTGTTACCGAAGATCACGGCTATTCGAATAGATTAACTTCCCTGCAGGGGTGCACCACATAGCCCAACACGCTTGATCCCATTTGGCCGGACACACTTTCCTGGGTCATGCCCGGCCGCGGAAGATCAACACGTCGCAGCCCCACCTAGGCAAAACAGAGAGGCCAGCACGCCGGTCTAAACCTAAGCGCACAGGGGTCTGGGCCCATCGCCCATAGCACACCTGCACGTTGCGTGGGCGGCCGGAAGCAGAACTAGCCCCCTTAATACAAGAGCAGGCTTACGTTCCAATCCGGCGCGCGCCGCTCCGTCGCTGACGTCTGAAGTGCTTCGGCTGATACCACGACGCCGGGATACCCATAACTACTCCCGCGTAGATGGTTAGTGCGTATAGGCTCGTAGCCGACTCAGATCAAATACCAAGATCTCGTTAAGCGTGTT
The DNA here is from genome assembly GCF_018294505.1 of Triticum aestivum. Taxonomy (NCBI): domain Eukaryota; kingdom Viridiplantae; phylum Streptophyta; class Magnoliopsida; order Poales; family Poaceae; genus Triticum; species Triticum aestivum. Next base: position 155,955,532 of record NC_057800.1, on the reverse strand, counting down.
AAGTATCCGCGAACGCCGAACAGGGCCAGGCCCACCTGTCTCCTAGGTGGTCTCAACCTGCCCTGTCGCTCCGCCACAAAGTAACCGTCGGGGACCGTCGGGAACCCAGGCCCACCTCTACCGGAATGGAGCCACCTGCCCCTTCAGCCCCCATCTCCGAACAGTATCACAGGTAATGTAACTGTGTAAAGTATATAGTATACGCCCGTGATCACCTCCCAAAGTGATCACAGCCCAGTAGTATAGCATGGCAGACGGACAAGAGTGTAGGGCCACTGATGGAACACTAGCATCCTATACTAAGCATTTAGGATTGCGGGTAAGGTATCAATGACTGTAGCAGCAATGACAGGCTATGCATCAGAATAGGATTAACGGAAAGCAGTAACATGCTACGCTACTCTAATGCAAGCAGTATAGAGAAGAGTAGGCGATATCTGGTGATCAAGGGGGGGGGCTTGCCTGGTTGCTCTGGCAAGAAGGAGGGGTCGTCAACTCCGTAGTCGAACTGGGCAGCAGCAGCGTCGGTCTCGGAGTCTACCGGAAAGGAGTAACGGAGGGGGAACACAATAAATAACAGAGCAATCAAATGTAACACAAAGCAAGACGCGGCAATACGTTGTGCTAGGGGTGTCCTAACGTAGGGATAGGCGATACCGGTGAAGGGGGAAACATCCGGGAAAGTATTCCCGGGGTTTCGCGTTTTCGGACAGATGAACCGGAGGGGGAAAGTTGCGTGTTTGGTATGTTAGAGGTGTGTGGTGGACGAACGGGCTGCGTATCCGGGTTCGTCTCGTCGTTCTGAGCAACTTTCATGTAGAAAGTATTTTCATCCGAGTTACGGATTAAAAGATATGATTTTCTAAAGATTTAAATCATTTTCTGATTTTATTTATTCATTTAAATCCAACCTTATCCAAAACAGTGTTTGCTGACGTCATCATGACGTCAGCATGACGTCAGCAGTCAACAGGGGCGTTGACTGGTCAAACTGACGTGTGGGTCCAGCGGGGCCCACCTGTCATACCCTGTTTAGGCTAATCAGGTTTTAGCTAAACTAATCACAGTTTAATTAGACTAATTAGTTAATTTGATTAATCTAATTATGATTAATTAACTTAATTAATTTAATTAATTAATTAATTATTTTATTATTATTAATTTTAATTCCCTTTTTTTTAATAAAACGTTCTGGGGCCGTGGGGCCCCCATGTCATTGGCACCAGTGGCCAGAGTGGTTTCGGTGTTAGCGGGCGCTGGGCACCCGCCCGAACTGGCGCAGCGGGCGCTCGTCCGCGGCCAACGGGGAAGGGGGGGGCACGGCGAGCCGGGGCGCAGGCTCGCCGGCGGCGGCGACGGCGCACAGGGCGGAGCGGGGGAAACAGGGGCGCCACGGGGCCGGGCGCCGTGTGCAGAGGAGGCGGGGCACAGGCGGGTGAGGCCGGCAGGTAGCGGTGGTGGCCGGCCGCGGGCGTCGGCGACCAAAGCCACGCGCAGGCCGGCGTGGAGAGGCGAGGCCAAGGCGAGGGGAGACGAAGCGGGACGCGGGCCACGGCGAGGGAGGACGGCCGGGGCGCGCGAGGCCATGGCGCAGTCGGCACGGAGGGGGGGGGAAGCAGGGAGGAGGGGAGCTCACGGGGAGGGACGCGTAGGGTCTCGGGAGCGAGCTCGGGGGAGGTTGGGGAGGCCGTCGGGGACGAGCGGGCGACGGGGAGCAGGCCGGCGGGGTAGGAGCTCCGGGCGGCGGCGTCGTTCCACGGCGAGGAGGACGGGGGCAACGTGCTCGGTGGAGGTCGGGGAGGTCGACGGGGACGAGCGGCGGAGAGGAGCAGTCCGGTGGGGAAGGGGAAGCAGGCCGGCGAGGGAGCTCCGGTCGCCGGCGCGTCTAGGCGGCAACGGGCACGCGAGGGAGAAGGGCGAGGTCGTCGCGGCGACGGGCGACGGGGTCGGGGGGTTTGCCCCGGTCCAGATCCAACCGAGAGAGGGAGGAGGAGGCCGGGAGGTGCTGGGCCGGCGAGATGGCGTCGCGGAGGAGGATGGAGGCGCGGTGGGTGTGGCGATGGGAGGCGTCGGGAGCGCGGGATCGATCCCGATCCAGATCGGATCGGGAGGGGGGAGTGGCGACGTGGGGCTAGGGTTTCGGGCATCCAGGGGGAAGTAGAGGGCGCGGTTGGGCCGGCCTGGTTGGCCCAGAGGCCAGCTGGGCTGTGGCCCAGTGGGGGGTTCTTTCTCTCTCTTATTCTTCTTCTTTTTTTCTTTTTTTTCCTTTTCTTTTATTTATTCCTTTCGGTTTTATTAAATTATTAATTTATTTCAATTTTGAAGAATGTGAGAACAACACCTAAATATGGTATGTTAAAGATACCACTGCCACATTAATTTGGACAGCTAATTAAAATAGTTCAATATTTTACAAAATACAAAAGGCATTTAATTACTTTCTTTTGCTGTTGTTTTATTTTCTTTTAAGCATTTAAACTTTTTATAAAAATGTGGTTTCATCACCATAATTACCTATGTATTATTTGGTTCACTCCGAACATTTAAATTTTAATATTTGAAAACTTTTATTGTTTGCTCGATTTTGAATTTGAAATTCGAACTAGGTTCCGAACTAACGCGAGTTTATCCACAGTAACCGAGGTGACGTGGCATCATTAGCGGGGATTACTGTAGCTTAATTACCCGGGCGTCACAATTCTCCTCCACTACAAGAAATCTCGTCCCGAGATTTAAGAGGGGAGTAAGGGGGAAGTTCTGGTTATTCTAATGGATCTTCTCGAAGAAGTTAATCCCTTTCGTTGATGTCTTCAATTCTTTATTCCAAAGCATCATGATGAAGTTGTCGTCCTTTCTTCGGGGAACTCCATCGTACTTACGAATAGGTACGGGGCAGCTCTACAATGATAGGATGTTATAAGGGAAATTCATCTGGGGGTATCCCAAGAATGAACATATGAGTATCTCTCGAGTTGAACAAATGACACACATCGAGAGCAAAGTAAGACGGTGTAATAAGAAGTTTCAAGCGGATAGGCAATCATTCATTGCCTGAAGCAGAGTGCGAAAGGGGTTCAGAGCAACGGGAATAAGTATTGTGTCCGATACCAGAATAGATCAACAGGCAAGTGGCCCGTGAATTATATACAAAGTCAAGCACGAGGAATAACTTTGACATCAGGTTGTACAGGAGAGTCAGGTTTCGATCCTGTGGAACTGTGGGTTATGGGCCCACCATGTGGGTTAAAAGTAGGAGGGCGGTGATGTCTTGCACGATCATGCAAGTAAGGCATGTCAGAGGTTAGCCTGCCAGTTATATGTCAGCAACTACATCGGTACCAAGGCGAGGGACAAGGAGAACCATTTTCCTGCTCGTTGAAACGAGGCGGACCAATAGGCAAAGTTCTCGTCCATCGGTGGTTACTGAAATGTCATCAACAATAGTAACAGGGTCTTACTGACAGAGTTGTACACCGAGGTGTTTACATAAGCAGGAGAATAATATTGCTTAGATTATATAGACCTCAAGAAAGGTTAAACCAACCAATGGAAAGAAAAATAAGATTATCAGATTAAACAGAACAATGAAAAGGAAAATGTGTTTAAACACATATATCAGGGGGTATATCCTTCCCAAGGGCAAGCAACGCATGATATTCATGACGGGATATAACGTAGAAAACCCCTTTAGGAAAGGGAAGAGAAATTTTCACGACATTACCCATACAACGGTGTTTGGATAATTGATAAATAAAATTTAGCATCGTGCTTCAAATGTTCCTGTTGAAAATCGGAGTACCATTGACATGCTTCGAGATAGCATTGACATGGTCTTCAGGTGAAGATCAGACTTTGGAAACACGAAGGATCCATCAGGAATAACTTGTAGAATAAGTCTTACAATTTCCTCATGGAAGAATGGCTAAACTTGCTAAAAAGGATACTACAACAATAGGTCCTCCACCCAGGGGGGGGGGGTGCTAGGCATGACATCATGTTACCAGGTCATCAAAGGACCAACATCATAACTCTTGGAAAGTTGTCCCTACCATCATATCTGACCGAGATTCAGATCCGATTGGTGTCATGATACCTCAAGCTCACGATGCTTGAGGAGAAAAGGTGCGATACAAATTGACGAGATGACATCGAAGATTCTCGGGAGATGAACCATGGAAGCCAGTTCCGAAACAAGAGTTCATCGGTAAACCAATGAGAGGATGAGGAGGTGGCTGGTGGAATCAGCGACAATTCATCGAGATTAACAAAAGATGGATTTCCACAATTATGTGAACAAAGAGATAACATTTGTCAGATCAAATGGTATAATGATGTATGCTTGAGGAAAACATACACAATTAAACATTGGTTGAAAGGTGCACCCGAAATATGGGTTGGGTTGCACAACCAACGTCAGAATGGTGATTCAATAGTCAATAGCCTAAGAATGAACTTTCGACCATTAACTTCAAAAAAATTTAGGGTTGCTAGAAGGAAAGAATCCAAACAACACCGTTCACTTGTTGGAATTAACACGGGGACCAAGAAATGAACGAAGATGGCAAGAAGCATTTTGATATCAAGAATTCTTAAGAGGTGGTGAAATTCCCACCACATTCTTGACAAAAAGAGATGGTAATACTTCCGAGGTAAGGAAGATCAAATGCTGGGTAGCAAGGAACTCAAGGTACAACACCAAGCATGAACAAGCTTGTGTTGGTGGGAAGGCCATAAGGTGGTCGATGATAATACAATTCATCAAGGGCAAGGATGGTATTTCTCATCATGAATTCAATTGATATCATGGATGAGCTCAGAATGTTGATGATCACGACACCTTTGTCGCGAGAGTTCATGAAGATGTAATCGATCGGCGACGACATCAAGTCAAAGTAATGATGAAGTGAAAGGTTATTGGAACCAAGGGTACGACACAAACTCGAAACCAAGCTTGTTGTTCAAGGCGAAATGATATGACGATGAGGACCGACGTAAGGTTAGTTCATCGTCGAAAATTGTGCTCCGAGAAGAAGGACCGGGTAGCACAGTTAAAATCATCACGACAATGATATAGCCAAACAGGCTAGGAATGGCGTGATCGGGTACAAACTCGTACTTATAGAAGCTTACTGAAGAGTTGTTGAACCGTAGAGCGGACTCGGTTCAGTTATCGGCGTCTTTGAGTGTTCAATAACTCCGAGCCCATGAAAAATTGTAATCGGTGAGTATGTAGTACTTGATGAAGAACTCATAAGAAATTATGCAGTTCCAAGATAATCTCGAGATACCAGGTGGTAATACTCGACGACAGATCAAACTAGAAGTTGAACTGGGGTATTGCTCTATAGAAGACAAGTGCTTAAACTTGCACAGGACATGATATTTAAAGGAGAACATGGTCAGAACCACGATTGCAAAAAGGCCAGATCTCAGATATAAGATGAACTTATACCAAGGGAATAATTGATTTTAAAAGAAGCTTCGATGAGAAGATGTACATCGTGTCCATGGGCATGAACGCAAAGTTCAAGGTCGACTCCCACTTCTCCAATGCACAACCTTTCATTCACTTCTCGCACTCAATAAAGTTGTAGTTTTGAAATTTTATCTGGCAAAATACCAGAAGAGTACGACTCGTGAAAACTTTCGAGTTCTCACCCATTAAGGAAGGCATAGGTTCAACCCATCGGGGCATCTTATAATCATATACCAGAATCTTTAGAAGTAATTAACTCAAGCTCGAAGACAGAGCATGGTTAAGAAAGCAGAGGATACAATTTACCAAAGGCATTATGTATCAGAGGAAAGGCTCACAAGGTTATTGAATATGAAGGGCGTTGTCAGATAAAATCCAACAAAGGATTTGGTGGTCCACAAGGGATCTGACGTGAGCATCGGTACTCAACCAGAGGAAGAAGAATGCACGGGCATCATATTATAGAACATCGGAATGATTCGATGCTTAGATAATAAAGGAATTTCGATTTCCAAAACAAAGGATCAGAAGCAATGCTCTGAGTAGGGATGGATAAGTTGAATATACCAGAGGCACAATTGACGACAAATAGTTTGGTCGAGAACCAGCTCATGTTCAAAAATGATGTCTGAGCCGGAAGGATAATTTAGAAGGGTTGATAGATGATTGTGTGCATTCGCACACATGCTGAATCAATAGGATCAAAATGACGATGCCTAAGGATACTAACGAATATTGCCAATGGAAAGCATCCATAATGCAAGCAGACAAGTATTGCAGAGCAATAAGCTATTAAGGATTTTTGGAGGATCAAATAGTATTTCGAAGACCATTGTGAAACACATGAACAACTGGGGGATGAGCGGATACTCGATAAGTGCGAGAATTATCCATAGGGGTATTCAGGTGACAAGGAACAGCAAGGCGATAAGCTCAAAGGATTATCGAGACAACGACGAGTGTTTCGAGGTATCTGGTAATAACAAGACCAACTGGGGATGAATGTAAGAATAACAACTGCAAGTAGTTATCCATAAGGGTTGACGGTGGAAGGGGAATTGCAAATGCGATGAACATAAGTTCTCGGGTTAACAACGGAGAGTATCTTCAGGGTCTTCACGTGCCGCAGACGATCATCATTAATAAGGGGCTCTCCGGGTGAAAGTGATAACGAGATCCTAATGTTAGATTTAGCAAAAATCATTTAACCCGAATAGAATAGAAATAAGAGTCCCAGAGTATAGGTCGAGGAATAAAAGATCCTAATACCACCCAATGGCGACGTGGGCCCGTAAGGCACACAGCCAAGTTAGTAAAAGTTTTGCAATGGCTAGACTCAACTTCGGCCAAGGAGTTGGAAAGGGGATTCCTACAGGCAGTCGGCTCTGATACCAACTTGTGACGCCCCCGATTCAATCGTACACTAAGCAAATGTGTACGATCAAGATCAGGGACTCACGGGAAGATATCACAACAGAACTCTACAAATAAAATAAGTCATACAAGCATCATAATACAAGCCAGGGGCCTCGAGGGCTCGAATACAAGTGCTCGATCATAGACGAGTCAGCGGAAACAACAATATCTGAGTACAGACATAAGTTAAACAAGTTTGCCTTAAGAAGGCTAGCACAAACTGGGATACAGATCGAAAGAGGTGTAGGCCTCCTGCCTGGGATCCTCCTAACTACTCCTGGACGTCGTCAGCGGGCTGCACGTAGTAGGGGCACCTCCGGTGTAGTAGGGGTCGTCGTTGACGGTGGCGTCTGGCTCCTGAACTCTAGCATCTGGTTGTGACAACCAGAAAGAAAGGAAAAGGGGAAAAATGGGGGAGAAAGCAACCGTGAGTACTCATCCAAAGTACTCGCAAGCAAGGAACTACACTACATATGCATGGGTATATGTGTAAGGAGGCCATATCAGTGGACTGAACTGCAGAATGCCAGAATAAGAGGGGGATAGCTAATCCTGTCGAAGACTACGCTTCTGGCAGCCTCCGTCTTGCAGCATGTAGGAGAGAGTAGATTGAAGTCCTCCAAGTAGCATCTTCAAGTAGCATCTCCAAGCAGCATCTCCAAGTAGCATCGCATAGCATAACCCTACCCGGCGATCCTCCTCTCGTCGCCCTGTAGAAAAGCGATCACCGGGTTGTCTGTGGAACTTGGAAGGGTGTGTTTTATAAAGTATCCGGTTCTAGTTGTCATAAGGTCAAGGTACAACTCCAAGTCGTCCTGTTACCGAAGATCACGGCTATTCGAATACATTAACTTCCCTGCAGGGGTGCACCACATAGCCCAACACGCTTGATCCCATTTGGCCGAACACACTTTCCTGGGTCATGCCCGGCCGCGGAAGATCAACACGTCGCAGCCCCACCTAGGCAAAACAGAGAGGCCAGCACGCCGGTCTAAACCTAAGCGCACAGGGGTCTGGGCCCATCGCCCATAGCACACCTGCACGTTGCGTGGGCGGCCGGAAGCAGAACTAGCCCCCTTAATACAAGAGCAGGCTTACGTTCCAATCCGGCGCGCGCCGCTCCGTCGCTGACGTCTGAAGTGCTTCGGCTGATACCACGACGCCGGGATACCCATAACTACTCCCGCGTAGATGGTTAGTGCGTATAGGCTCGTAGCCGACTCAGATCAAATACCAAGATCTCGTTAAGCGTGTTAAGTATCCTTGAACGCCGAACAGGGCCAGGCCCACCTGTCTCCTAGGTGGTCTCAACCTGCCCTGTCGCTCCGCCACAAAGTAACCGTCGGGGACCGTCGGGAACCCAGGCCCACCTCTACCGGAATGGAGCCACCTGCCCCTTCAGCCCCCATCTCCGAACAGTATCACAGGTAATGTAACTGTGTAAAGTATATAGTATACGCCCGTGATCACCTCCCAAAGTGATCACAGCCCAGTAGTATAGCATGGCAGACGGACAAGAGTGTAGGGCCACTGATGGAACACTAGCATCCTATACTAAGCATTTAGGATTGCGGGTAAGGTATCAATGACTGTAGCAGCAATGACAGGCTATGCATCAGAATAGGATTAACGGAAAGCAGTAACATGCTACGCTACTCTAATGCAAGCAGTATAGAGAAGAGTAGGCGATATCTGGTGATCAAGGGGGGGGGGCTTGCCTGGTTGCTCTGGCAAGGAGGGGTCGTCAACTCCGTAGTCGAACTGGGCAGCAGCAGCGTCGGTCTCGGAGTCTACCGGAAAGGAGTAACG
>NC_057800.1:155937053-155945146 GCF_018294505.1 Triticum aestivum | reverse complement strand
GGGGGAAGCAGGGAGGAGGGGAGCTCACGGGGAGGGACGCGTAGGGTCTCGGGAGCGAGCTCGGGGGAGGTTGGGGAGGCCGTCGGGGACGAGCGGGCGACGGGGAGCAGGCCGGCGGGGTAGGAGCTCCGGGCGGCGGCGTCGTTCCACGGCGAGGAGGACGGGGGCAACATGCTCGGTGGAGGTCGGGGAGGTCGACGGGGACGAGCGGCGGAGAGGAGCAGTCCGGTGGGGAAGGGGAAGCAGGCCGGCGAGGGAGCTCCGGTCGCCGGCGCGTCTAGGCGGCAACGGGCGCGCGAGGGAGAAGAGTGAGGTCGTCGCGGCGACGGGCGACGGGGTCGGGGGGTTTGCCCCGGTCCAGATCCAACCGAGAGAGGGAGGAGGAGGCCGGGAGGTGCTGGGCCGGCGAGGTGGCGTCGCGGAGGAGGATGGAGGCGCGGTGGGTGTGGCGATGGGAGGCGTCGGGAGCGCGGGATCGATCCCGATCCAGATCGGATCGGGAGGGGGGGAGTGGCGATGTGGGGCTAGGGTTTCGGGCATCCAGGGGAAGTAGAGGGCGCGGTTGGGCCGGCCTGGTTGGCCCAGAGGCCAGCTGGGCTGTGGCCCAGTGGGGGGTTCTTTCTCTCTCTTATTCTTCTTTTTTTTGTTTTCTTTTTTTTTCCTTTTCTTTTATTTATTCCTTTCGGTTTTATTAAATTATTAATTTATTTCAATTTTGAAGAATGTGAGAACAACACCTAAATATGGTATGTTAAAGATACCACTGCCACATTAATTTGGACAGCTAAATAAAATAGTTCAATATTTTACAAAATACAAAAGGCATTTAATTACTTTCTTTTGCTGCTGTTTTATTTTCTTTTGAGCATTTAAACTTTTTATAAAAATGTGGTTTCATCACCATAATTACCTATGTATTATTTGGTTCACTCCGAACATTTAAATTTTAATATTTGAAAACTTTTATTGTTTGCTCGATTTTGAATTTGAAATTCAAACTAGGTTCCGAACTAACGCGAGTTTATCCACAGTAACCAAGGTGACGTGGCATCATTAGCGGGGATTACTGTAGCTTAATTACCCGGGCGTCACAATACTCGTCGGGCGGATAGCGCGTGCTGGGACGGAGTACATCGGCGTGAGCACGAGTCATCATGTGGTGGGGCACCACCAGGGGAGCGGCGGGCGAAGGTGGTGTTGAGCCCGGCATGCATGGATCCAGAACCCGTGGGCGACGAGGCGGCCACACCTGAGGAGGCCGGCGAGGTGGTCGCGCCCGAGGAGGCTGGCGAGAGGGCCGGCGAGGTGGCCGCGCCCGAGGGAGGCGGCAAGGCGGCCGCGCCTGTATGAGTGGCCCTCGTCCGGCTAGGATGCCAGGTCTGGAGCGCGTCAGGAGGGGGCGGCGAAGATGCCGCGGCCGATGGTACCTGGTGAAAGGGAAAAATTCTCTCGTCAAAGTAAACGTGTCGCGAGGTGAACACGCGGTGGGAGATGGGATCCTAGCACCAGTAACCTTTGATGTTGGGAGGATAGCCGAGGAATATGCAAGCAAGGGAGCGTGGTGCGAGCTTATGAGGGGTGGTGGAGGCGATGCTAGGGTAACAAAGATACCCGAAGACACGAAGCTCGTCATACGATGGTGGAGTGCCGAAGAGGAGCTAGTGGGCTGCATAGTTCCAGCGAACACGACATGGACGTATGTTAGGTAGAAGAGATGCGGTGGCGAGTGCGTCGGGCCAAAATCGAGGAGGCACGTTAGCATGAAAGAGAAGGGTACATACACAGTCATTGAGAGTGTGTAGCACGCGTTCAACGGGACCGTTCTGCTGAGATGTGTGTGGACATGTGAGGCGAAAGATGGTGCCATGTGATGCGAGAAGTGTGCGAACGACAAGGTTGTCAAATTCTTTCCCTTTATCGGTTTGGAGTGCATGTATGGGACGATCAAACTGTATGGAGACGTAGGCATAGAAAGTCGTAAGAGTCGTGAGTGCATCAGACTTGCGACGTAAGGGAAACGTCCACACATAATGTGAGAAATCATCTAAGATCACGAGGTAATAAAGATAGCCAGTATTGCTCGCGACCGGAGATGTCCATATATCACTGTGAAGTAATTGGAACGTAAAAGAAAATATGGTGGTGGATGCACTAAACGGAAGACGAACATGCATCCCGACACGACAAGCATGGCAGGTATGGTCATCGATCTTATTACATGATGAGAACTTCGAAGAGTATGAGGAAGTGCGACTGAATTGGGATGACCTAAACGAGCATGCCAGAGGTTGACACCGGTGGAGAGGGTGACATGGGCGGCGGTGGCAGTGGAGGATGAATGCACCGGGTATAGCTCGTCTAGGCTGTCATACCGGTGGAGAACCATCCGGGTATGAGTGTCCTTAACGGAAAACCGATTTCGTCAAATTCAACAGTGACAAGATTTTCACGAGTAAAAGAACGAACAGAAACTAGATTCTTGATTAGCGTAGGTGAGACAAGAATAATAGCATGGATGTAGAAGGAAAAGAACTATGACCGATGTGTGTGATAGGTAAAGAAGAGCCGTCGTCGACGATAATGCGAGTGGATGTGTGAACCGGATAGGAAGGGATAAGGTTATTGGGATGTGTTGACATGTGGGCGGTAGCGCCCGTGTCCATGTACCAATCACCGCCGCCGCCAGAGTTACTCGGTGAAGGAGCTGAGTGCAGTGTCGCAAGAGGAGCGGGATCCTAGGGCATTGCAGGGCCCCCGTAGGGCTGGGGTGGGGGCAGCGGCGGGTAGCCACCCGTCATCGGCTGCGCAGGCAGTGGTGCGTAGCCGCCGCCAGGCGGCTGTTGCGGTGCCGCCAGGGACGCCTGATGGTCGGTCGAGCACAAACCGAGAAGGTTCGGTGCAGGGTCGCACGAAATCGGTGTGCGGTGGGCATGGCCCACTTCGGTCCACGGGTTGGCGCCGGTGAGAAGATTGGAGGCACTCGAGAAAGAGGGTCCATGGCAACAACAGTAGATGTCCAAAGTGGATGAGGATTAGGGTTTTTGTGGGAGATGAGATGGAAGGAAGAGAGGCAACAACGGCGGCACGGATGACGACTGTAGTGGCGAGAGGAAGGGGTTGCGGCGGCCGCTGCAGGAGGGACGAAGGCGGCGGCAAGGTGCGGCGGTGGCGTGGGTAGGGAGAGAGGCAACGGCGGCTGCGATGGGAAGGAGAGAGGCCGGCGGCAACAAGTTGCAGCAACGGCGGCAAGGTATGGTGGCGACGTTGGTAGGGAGAGAGGCCGCAACGGCAAGAGGGCGGCGGCTGCGGTGAAAAGGAAAGAGGCAGCGACGGCAAGGTGCGGCGACGGCGTGGAGCAGAAGTTTAGATCGCAGGAGAGAAAACGAAAACTAATACCATGTTATTAGAAAAGGTTGGATTGGATGTGACTCAATTCATTGCTCACGTGCAAGTGCACATGTATAGGTACAAAGGATGCACAACATCAACTCAACTTGTCTCTCAAGCTATACACGGTACCTAGAAACGAAGGAGAAAGGAGGCGTGCCCTAACCTACAAGTGGCTGGGGCCCGCCAAGTGCGTGCTTGTGGCACACTTTTCTTGCTGAAGCATCTCATTACGCCTCCCGTGCAACTATTTTCGCGGAGCAAATAAAAGCTAGAATTATGTGGCAGACATGTACAGATACATTTCACATGCTCTTGGCTTCTTCTTTCTTATGTATATGCCAAGATGAGATTTGAGACTGACTGAATGGAAAAAAGATCACAAGCCAATATGACTTAACTGATCAGAAGATACAAGACTGAGAACATGATATAGGGATGAGCAAGAAAAGTTATTCATTTGGTTTCTGCATAACATTTAGTACATCCTCTCATCAGCTAATGTGCTTGCATATCTCCATCGCCCTTGGTGAAATTTGCAAGCACTTGCGAATTGTTTCAGCACCAAGAAAATTTGGCCCAAAATTAACTAAACATGTAGTCTAGAGAGAAACATTCCATCCACATCTGAAACTTAAGAGATCTACTGACCAAGGCTTAATGCCTTTTGATCCTTTCATTATTAAAAACAGTAGGTGATTTTAGACAATACAAGTGTTGGTTGCTGTTGAGTAATATCCATCTTTTTAAGATGCACACTCCAATGTGTTGGATTATGCTTACTGGGTATCGAGCTAGAACGACGCGAGCTAATCATGAACCAACCAAAAATAGCCAGCTGAGAAGATGCCCAGATCATGAGCTAGCTGTGTGTATATATATGGTAGACTGATATGATACCTGCACGAGCTAGCTGGGTGACCTCTGCCTCTCCTGAGCATGAGAGATACTAAAGATGATACATGGATCATATGTATAGGCGGTAGCTGATGTCGACGGCGGTGCGTCTAGAGACGATGAACAGTGAGAGAGAAGATGGCGGTTTGCCTTGCACCTGAAATAGGATGTGCAGACTTAGTGGCTTCCAGAAATCAAAGTGATAGAATAAAGAGCTAGATGTACATGTGTCATTTTACAATCAGGTGTTTGGTCACTTTTAACATTGGTATATTGAGTCACACAGCTTCATTCGTTTGATCAAATGCTAGTGGCATTTGACTTTGCATTTAAGATGATAGTAAAAAATAGGTGGAGTTTTGCAGATTAAAATTCATTCTGCTCTTTAAAATGATCAGTTTTAGCGATGCACTCCAATTTTAGGCGCAACTTTTATAAAACATAGTAACTGACGGAATGCATATAACAGAGCAAAACATAAAATTCATTTATGTTTGTCTTTCTTTACTTTGACTGACTGAGCGCATATCTTTATTTTTTTATGTTCCAGTTGACAAAGAACATGTATCTTTTAGAAATGTTAACAATTCTTGAATTCTCAAATAGGTTAAGATTGTCATGTGTGTATTATTTCCCCAGGCCTAGAAGAGCTCTCCCCTAGTAATGCATGACTTTATGATATATATCATTTCGAGACTGAAAATGAATTTTGATGAGAGAAAGATAGGGGGAGGGAGAGAGGAACCTGGGATCCTCTAACCAAGCATTCGAGCTGCCTATCAGGATGACAATGACAACACGAGGGACATGTATGGCGGCATTGTTGGAGACATCTCGATGTGAGGATGATAGTGACGACACCGAGAATGGTTACCTTAATTTTCCATCTCCTGATCCAAATAAAATAGACGAGACAAAAGACATGGAATGCAACTGACATGAGTACATACGCTATCCAAAGCATTTTGTGACCTGCAAAAAAGAAAGGGCACGACACTTGTTTTAATAAACTATCAGTGATGTTTTTTGTCTTCTTGGAATAACCCAATCTTCAGATACTATCTGCCCAGTGGCATTAATGCTTTACCATGCAATATGTTTGTTACCTGAGATACAGCTAAATTGTAATTCTGATGCTGCTAGGCAAAGACGAACAGTTTCAACTCCATCTTGCGTGTTTGATAGCATGCCTTAAGCTGTAACCATCTGATAGCAAATGAGCATATGCCGCACAAGCGTAATTTTTCATACTGGCAAATTGAGATTCACTTCCGCAGGAGCTTGCATACGAGCCATATCAATAAACCTATCTGTTGCCTAAAAGAAGAATGGAAATCTGATCACATATGCAAACAATAGTCAATGCTGAAACTCAGGGCAAAAAAGTAACCTGAATACAACCACTGTGAGGCGGACAATAAATTGATAAGCATACTCTGGCTCTTTCAGTGAAGTGCTTTTGGTTCAACAGTTTATAATGTTGTTAAGCAGTTCCCTATCACACTTTAACTTGTACTAGAAATTTGACTTCCAATATATATTCAATTAACAGTGAAGAACTGGATACTCAAGAATATCCAATCACAATTCCATAGATGTAAAAACTGCAGTCATATGTGAACTCTATCAAAGACTGACATTAGAAATCTATGCCTCTCTGTCAAGAATATCTAATCCCCATTCCATAGTTGCAATCCCCATATTCTGTTTCCTTCCTTGCATTGAGAAAAATTATCAAAACAAGCTAATCTCACCGTCCAAATAACCAATTTGAGAGATAGATGGCATGTGATTCCTTTAGCTTTGTCAATTCAGAACATAGTCCCACTAAACATCTATTGGCTCCAGCGTTTTCCCTTCTTCCTCACCAGAACATGAACAAGAAAGCACAACCATCAATGCTCACAAATCTGGAAATTATCTACAGTCCAAGTATCTATGGCCAAATTCGATCCATACTAGAGGAGAGGGAAGGGGACGGTTGTACCAGAGAGATGTAGGGATGGCTACCAGGGAGCGCCAGAGGCTTGGCAGCGGCGTGGTCGATTGCTTGCCGGTAGCACCAGAGAAGACGCCGGCGTGGCCGTGCTTGCTAGGATGGCGGCACCTAGGAAATAAGGCAGCACAGGTAACCAAGGGCTCGCAGGAACAGATCGGCGAACATCCGCCTCGCACGAACTCCACCCCGCCGCGCGAACAGCCCGGCCGATGCGAGGAAGATGGGCCTGGCGCTCCTACCGGCGATGGCGACGGCGAGCCTGCCACTCCTCTCCGACTGCTCCGGCCAACCGGGCCCTGGGCTGACGACAAGCAACATCCGTCAGCCCTGGGCGTCTCCAGGGAAGAAGGACCGTCCATGGGCGACGTGGAGGAACTCATCTGGGTGGGGCTCCTCTTCCCGCTGCTTCATCGTGACGAGGGCTCCACCTTGCGTGGCTGCTCCTCCCACGGTCATCCCTCTCCGGTGGGCAGTGCCAGAGGAACAATGGGGCGGCGGCGGCGGCGGCAACCCTAGTTTTTTTTTAAGTGTACGCCGAGGCGTAGTTGGGGAGGAACGAGAGAGACAGGGAGACGCATTTTTAACTTTTCCCCTTTCCGCACAGTAAAAGACACGTGGCATAGCCTTTCATGCGCCCTTGTAGCGATTGTTTTTTTTAGGGTTCCCTTGTAGGGATTGTTAATGGGTTTAATACGTACTCCCTCTATTTCAAAATATAGTGCGCCCGCGCTTTTTAAGGTGCAACTTTGACCATAAATTTAGCCAACGAGACCAATTGCGATGGGAGAAAAAATTATATAATTGAAAACTTCTTTCGAATACGAATTCACTGATATAACTTTTGCTTCCGCCGTAATCGGTCTTGATAGTTAAATTTATGGTCAAAGTTGAAACACGTAGATAGAGAAAGCACTACATTGTGAAATTGAGGGAGTACTAGATACACGTCCAATAAGGCGGTGCGGCGCTGCGCTTCCCAGCGTGTCGCTGGAAAGAGACGGAGCACGAGGCCGAGTCGGACTCCATCCGCTTGCCAACCCACGCAGTAAAGGACCAAGACCTCGAGCCATCGCCCTCACTTCGCCGCCGCATCTGATCTAGTCCAAGGGTTTAGACTGTCCGTCGAGCGTCGAGAGCCGTCTGCCCGCGAGCGTGGGTGTGAAGTATGTCGACAGGGACCGGCGGGGGGCTGCCGCCGACGGAAAGAGCGTCCTGGTGGACGTGTTTGGTAGGCCAACACAACCTCCAAATCTGTTTTCTCAGATAATTCTTTCCTTTTGGTCCTTGACTCTGCTCTTACCTTGGCCAATTTTCAAGATGCGGATGGTTTTGAATATTAATTGAAGCAGTAGATAAAGATTGCACCACAAATTTGTATTTTAATTATTCCTTCGGCGTATCAATTTAATAGGACAACCAATTTGCATTGAAAATATTTTTATTCGTAGACTCAATGTCTAAGTCGAATAATCACTGCTAATTAAATCTGCACTTTGAAAGGTACTCACCGCCGAGTCTCTTTTGATGACTCCAGTCTTTGAAACAATGAGGAATTGTTTCGGCAATGTGCAGGTAGGCACCCTGTAGATTATTTTGATTTGATTATGTTATCTTATTTTCGTCAAATAATATTAACTACGAAAGCATACATCAAGTTAAACGAAACTATACTAGATCCTGAGGACAATACAAATTTGTACGCAACTAAGACAGCCTTAAAGATACCTTTTGCTTAAACTATGAAAATGGTGCATAAGCGGGTTAGGCAAATTGGATTATCATAATTTATTAGATTGGAAACTAATATATA
>NC_057800.1:155932422-155936158 GCF_018294505.1 Triticum aestivum | reverse complement strand
AGGGAAAATACATCCTACCACTAGGTGGTAGTTACCTCTGCTCCCGTTGCCGTCAGATCTAGTCTCGAAGTGGGTATTGATTAACGGGTTTGGACTGTGAAGCTAGTTGGTTGTTTTTCTTTTTTGAAATTAGATTTACTAGTCGTCTCTATTTTTGTGGCCATCGGGTGCCGATGTAAAACTACCTCCGATATAGAGAGCCCTTCTCAAAAAGCAGTCGTCAACACCATGTTCGATAGGAGATGAGGAGACGTAGGTATTAGTGTTAATTCTTGTTGTTTTTCATCCTATCCCACACGTATGCATACATGATTGATCAACCACTGATATGATCTCTCATATTGTAGGTTTGAGCCTCTGTTACGTTGCTTCTACTTGATCGATTCTCCGGCGACATGGACAAAGTACGTGGCCGTCGGCGGCCTGAACTGCCAACACGACGCGATGACGACGTTCTACTCCAAGCTCCCTGTTCACGGTATATCGTTTAGATATTTTGCAAGATCTACATCTCTAGATTGTGCTCTGCAGCATCGGCCGGCCGTGCGTCGTCTTCATACTCTCCGACGCCACCGTAAGCTTGAGGAAGATTGGTGCCCAAAACCCTCCGTGAAATTCTCCTTTTCTTGTTGAGTGGATGAAGATCTTGCCGGTGGCTTTAATTGAATAGACACAATCCGGAGGAGGTTCTTCACGGAGATCATTTTTTCGCGTAGATATGAATGCTAGCACGGCTATGTTCCATGGCTAAAATCATGTATGCATGCAAGATGTACCCACTAGACCGTGTAATGCCTATCAGATGCATGATCAACTGGAAGTATAACATGTACTTTATACTCGTTGGCTGCTACATACTACATACTTTATACTAGTGTTTTGTACTCGCCGGGGGCGGCACACGATCGATATACTACATACTCTCGTTTTATATATCATATAATCCATATTTTTTTTACTTGCTTAATAGATACATACTCCCTCCGTTCCAAAATAGATGACCCAATTTTGTATTAAAGTTAGTATAAAGTTGAGTCATCTATTTTGGAATAGAGGGAGTACTTCATACTCCATACTACGGGAACATAGCGTGGACGCCCACGACCTATTCGATTCGTCCCTGGTATGGTAGCGACATATGATCAGTAACAAGAATGGGCAACTGTTTCACTCGGCGGCGAAGGCGGTGATGAAAGGTTGTGCCTAGCCCTACGTGCAACTTCTCCGGCAAGGTGGCAGGCCCAACGATGAACAGATGCGCGTAGACGGCTGCTCCAGCACGGTGCACGCCAAGAACGAAGATGGACAGTATCAGGATGGCTGCACGCATATGCCATCTGCTCCAACATAGCGGATAGCGGCAACAATTTTCTATACATACACCTGCTATGACTTCACGGGCAGCTTGTCATCGGCGTCCATGGGCTGCCTTCTTGCTTTCCTATAAGGCACAGGGACATCTTCTTCCTAACGGTGGACTGATCGTCACGCTCAGGACAGAAGCTAGTGAGCTGCATGCACAAAACCATAGATCAATGTTAGCTACTCCCTATGATATGCATGTGTGACATCACATCTGCATCATGTACGCACACGTCATGTGTACTTCTTAAGTAATGATGAAATGCATCAGCTAGATGTACGTACATACAGTATTGTTAATTATGTTCACAATATTCATTGTATGTGTATACTACTCCATACTCCTTGCGTATATATATTTCATAGTACTACCACTCCTTTTTTTTAGGATACTACCACTCCTTTTATGGAGTAGTACGAAATATATATACGCATACTATTTTTATTTATTTGAGAGGATATACTCCATACTCTATATACTACATACTCAGTTCCTTAAAAAAATAGCGCATACTCATTTTGTAGAAACTATATACTCATACTATTTTTTTATTTGAAAGGATATACTCAATACTCTACATACTATATACTTGGTTCCCCAACAAAAAATACATACTACATACTCATTTTCTATAAACAATATACTCATACTCTTTTCTTATTTGAGAAGATATACATCAAACTCTACATACTAAATATTCGGTTCCTAAAAAGAATACTACATACTCATTTTTTATAAACTACTCCATACTCTTATTTTATTTGAGAGGATATACTCCATACTCTGCATGCCTTTTATAGGAATGTCCCTACTCTGCATGCTCAATGTGCATGAATAATGCGTACTTGATGTATAAGCTACGAACCTATTATCCATCCAACCGGCCGGGTGATTAGGCGAAAGATTATAAGGTTGTTGACGGGAGGTGCGCTACTACATGACTAATTAATTATTATTTTTAGGATAAGTACCTTCCCACCTAAAAAGCAGGGATTGCTTTCTCCAACTTCAAATTACTACAGCAGCTAGCGGGTTAGAGGGTTCTGCCCACAATCGATACCTGGCGCACCCGGTTGCCTCGCTCCTATGTTCAGGGACACGTGGAGGCTAATGAAATAGGTGGTAACTACCACTGCTTGTAGATAAAATTTGTCCTATATATATATAAGGCAATAGATAAACTTAGTGATTGCAAAATTTGCGCTTTGTATCTTGTTATGTGCTTTGAGAATGATTAATTGTATTTTTCATCATATCATAGAAAGAGAGTATGGTTAGTTCCTACTAATTTTTTCTTGGACTACATAATTGCCCGTGCGTTGCAATGGGCTACACATATTTTGTATGCAATGACTGTGATATAAGAGCATTTTTTTATTCGACATGTCAATGACTGCACTTTGTTTGTTAATTTAGCTATTTTCCTGGTGAGTTCTTTAGGTTCATCTTACGACACAAGATTGAGGCCCAGTTCTTTTGAGCAGATTATGGAGAATCTTGGTCCCGAAAATCCCGAGCGAAAAGAACTCGATTGAACTTCCAAAATCTCAACCGGATTCTCTAGAATCCTAGTGCAATCCCAAAATCCCAAAATACCTGGTTTCTCCCACAATCTCAGGATTCTGGCAAGTCCCACCAAAGAAAACGCTTGGAGTTAACAGAGTGCCCCTGTTGCAGCAGGTTATTACGGCAAAACTGCCACCGAGCCACCCACGACCGATGCCGATCTGTTCGCATCGCGCGACCTCGAGTAGGGCCGCCCGCTAAGATTCCAGTGCCGCCGCCCGCCCCAGTTCGCCATCCCGGACCACGCAGCCGCCGGCGCGGACCTTCCCGCCGCCGGTCGGCACTCCCGCCGCAGTTGTGACGCCCGGATAATTAGACTATAGTAATCCCTTGCTAATGATACCACGTCACCTCGATTACTGTTGATAATCTCGCGTTAGTTCAAAACTGATTCAAATTCAAATTGAATTAAAAGCAAACAATAAAAGTTTTCAAAAATTAAATCTAAAATGTTCGGGGGTTGTCAAATATTACAAAGTTAATTATGATGGGGTGCACACATTTTTATAAAGTATCTAGATAGACTAAATAAAATAAAACAGAAAAAAAAATAAGAAAAGACAAAGAAAACAAAAATGGGAGAGGGGGAGAAAACCCCACTGGCCCAACTGGGCCAAGCCCCCACCTGGCCCAGCCGGCCACCCCCTGGCCCGGCCCAACCCCCTCACTCCCTTATTCCCCCCCCGGTCGGCAGGAAACCCTAGCCGCACCCATTTCCCCTCCCGATCCCCTCCTCCTCCCTCCCCGCGCCGATCCGGATCGGCACCGGCCGATCCCGTCGCCCCCTCGTCGCCGTCGGCCGCCTCC
>NC_057800.1:155926369-155931751 GCF_018294505.1 Triticum aestivum | reverse complement strand
GCCTATGACATGGGGGCCCCACCCCCCAGGACGTTTTTAAAATAAAAGAAAAGGGAAAAGGAATTTAGATAAATATAATTAATAAAAATAATAATGAATAAAATTAATTAATTAATTAATTAATTAAGTACATAATTAATTTAATTAATCCTGATTAATTAAACCTAATGACTAATTAACCTAATTAACTACTGTTAATTAAACTTAACTAAGATAATTAGTTAACAGAGTATGACGAACGGGACCCACATGTCCGGGTTGACCTAGTCAACCCTGTTGATTGCTGACATCAGCATGGCATCATGCTGACGTCATAATTCCATTTTTCGAATTAAATAATTAATTGATTAAATTCCAGAAATTAATAAAATCTTTAAAAAATCATATCTTTTAATCCGTAACTCGGATTAAAATATTTTCAACATGAAAGTTGCTCAGAACGACGAGACGAATTCGGATACGCAGTCCGTTCGTCCGCCACACCCCCCTAACCTATCAAACCCGCAACTTTCCCCCTTCGGCTCCTCTGCCCGAAAACACGAAACACCGGGAATACTTTCCCGGATGATTCCCCCCTTAACCAGTACCACCTCATACCACGTTAGGGCACGCCTAGCATCGCTTCTTGACATGTCATGCATCGATATGCATCTGTTTACTTGGTATTCATTGTTTCTTCCCCCTCTTCTTTCCGGTAGACTACGAGACCGACGCTGCTGCTGCCCAGCTCGACTACGGAGTTGACGACCCCTCTCTCTTGCCAGAGCAACCAGGCAAGCCCCCCCTTTGATCACTAGATATTGCCTACTCTTCTCTATACTGCTTGCATTAGAGTAGCGTAGCATGTTACTGCTTTCCGTTAATCCTATTCTGATGCATAGCCTGTCATTGCTGCTACAGTCATTGATACCTTACCCGCAATCCTAAATGCTTAGTATAGGATGCTAGTGTTCCATCAGTGGCCCTACACTCTTGTCCGTCTGCCATGCTATACTACTGGGTTGTGATCACTTTGGGAGGTGATCACGGGCATATACTATATACTTTACACTGTTACATTACCTGTGATACTGTTCGGAGTTGGGGGCTGAAGGGGCAGGTGGCTCCATCCCGGTAGAGGTGGGCCTGGGTTCCCGACGGCCTCCGACTGTTACTTGGTGGCGGAGCGACAGGGCAGGTTGAGACCACCTAGGAGACAGGTGGGCCTGGCCCTGTTCGGCGTTCGCGGATATTTAACACGCTTAACGAGATCTTGGTATTTGATCTGAGTTGGCTACGAGCCTATACGCACTAACCATCTACGCGGGAGTAGTTATGGGTATCCCGACGTCGTGGTTTCAGCCGAAGCACTTCAGACGTCAGCGACGGAGCGGCGCGCGCCGAATTGGACTGGAACGCCACTAGGCTAGGTCTGCTTTCGGCCGCGTACGCAACGTGCAGGTGTGCTATGGGCGATGGGCCCAGACCCCTGTGCGCTTAGGTTTAGACCGGCGTGCTGGCCTCTCTGTTGAGCCTAGGTGGGGCTGCGACGTGTTGATCTTCCGCGGCCGGGCATGACCCAGGAAAGTGTGTCCGGCCAAATGGGATCAAGCGTGTTGGGTAAGTTGGTGCACCCCTGCAGGGAAGTTAATCTATTCGAATAGCCGTGATCTTCGGTAACAGGACGACTTGGAGTTGTACCTTGACCTTATGACAACTAGAACCGGATACTTAATAAAACACACCCTTCCAAGTTCCACAGACAACCCGGTGATCGCTTTTCCACAGGGCGACGAGGGGAGGATCGCCGGGTAGGATTATGCTACTGGAGATGCTACTTGGAGATGCTACTTGGGGGACTTCAATCTACTCTCTTCTACATGCTGCAAGACGGAGGCTGCCAGAAGCGTAGTCTTCGACAGGATTAGCTATCCCCCTCTTATTCTGGCATTCTGCAGTTCAGTCCACCGATATGGCCCTTTACACATATACCCATGCATATGTAGTGTAGCTCCTTGCTTGCGAGTACTTTGGATGAGTACTCACGGTTGCTTTTCTCCCTCTTTTCCCCTTTCCCTTCTACCTGGTCGTCGCAACCAGATGCTAGAGCCCTGGAGCCAGACGCCACCGACGACGACGACCCCTACTACACCGGAGGTGCCTACTACTACGTGCAGCCCGCTGACGACGTCCAGGAGTAGTTAGGAGGATCCCAGGCAGGAGGCCTGCGCCTCTTTCGATCTGTATCCCAGTTTGTGCTAGTCATCTTATGGCAACTTGTTTAACTTATGTCTGTACTCAGATATTGTTGCTTCCGCTGACTCGTCTATGATCGAGCACTTGTATTCGAGCCCTCGAGGCCCCTGGCTTGTATTATGATGCTTGTATGACTTATTTATGCTTTAGAGTTGTGTTGTGATATCTTCCCGTGAGTCCCTGATCTTGATCGTACACATTTGCGTGCATGATTAGTGTACGATTAAATCGGGGGCGTCACAAGTTGGTATCAGAGCCGACTGCCTGTAGGAATCCCCCTTCCATACTCCTTGGCCAAAGTCGAGTCTAGTCATTACAAAACTTTTACTAACATGGCTGTGAGTCTTACGGGCCCACGTCGCCATTGGGTGGTACTAGGATCTTTTACTCCTCGACCTATACTCTAGGACTTTGATCTCTCTACTATTCGGGTTAAATGAATTTGCTAACTCTAAGATTAGGATCTCGTGATCGCATCCACCCGGAGAGCCCCTTACTGGAGAGGTTCGCCTGCTACATCAGAAGATTCCGAAGATACTCTCTGATGTTCTCTCGAGACTTTGTGCCCATCACTTTTGCTATTCCTGACCATCGATAAATCCGTATGGATAACTACTTACACTTGCCATTCATATGATCATCCCCCATTGATCTTGTTATTACAAGATACCCCGAAGTTTTCTCCATTGTTCCGAGAATACTTTGTGCCTACTGCCTAGCAGTTCTTTGCCACATGAATACCCCCTTCAAATAAATTCTCGCACTTATCGAGTATCCGCTCATCCCCCAGTTGTTCATGTGTTACACAAAAGTCTTCGAAATACCACTCGATATTCCGAAAATCCTCAGCAACCTATTGCTCTGGAATTTCTTGTTTGCTTTCATTATGATTAATCCCATAAGTATAGAAATCTTATTGACATTCCTTGTCATTATCATTTTGAGTCTGTTGACACAATATGTTGCGAATACACGCAATCATCAGTTGATCGTTTTAAATTATCTTTCCGGCTCAGACGTCATTTTAAACATGAGCTGGTTCTCAACCAATCCAAATGCCGTCGATAGTACCCCTAAGGCTATTCAACTTATCCACCCCTGATCAGAACATTGCTTCTGTTCCCTTAATTTGGAAATCATAATTCCTTTGCATTTGAGCTCTGGATTAGTCAGTTCTTTCTATAATCCAATGCCCTTACATTGTTACTTCCTCTGATTGTGTGCCGATGCTCACATCAGCTCTGTTATGGACTGACAGATCCTTTAATGGATTTTATCCGACATTGTCCTTCATATTCAATAACCTTGTGAGCCTTCCCTTGGATACATAATGCCTTTGGTAAATTGTATCATCTACTTTCTCAACCTTGCTCTACTTTCGAGCTTGTGATATTTACTATTGAAGCTTGTGGTATATGTTTCCACGATACCCTGACGGGTTGAACGCATGCCTTCCTTAATATGTGTGAACTCGAAAGTTTTCACGAGTCATACTCATCTGGTATTACACCAGGTAACACTTTCAACACTAATGCCTTTATCAAAGCGAGAAGTGAATGGGAGGTTATACATTGAAGAAGTGGGAGTCGACCTTGAACTTGTGTTCATGCCCATGGACGCGATGTAGATCTTGTCGTTAAAGCTTCTCTTAAATTAGTTATTCCTTTGGTATAAGTTCATCTTATATCAGGGATCTGGCCTTTTGCAATCGTGGTTCCGACCATGTTCTCCTTTGAATACCATTTCTCGTGCAAGTTTTAGCACTTGTCTTCTGTAGAGCAATACCCCGGTCCAACCTCTACTTGATCTGCCGTTGAGTATTACCCCCCTAGTATCTCGAGTTTATCATGGAACTGCATAACTTTTTATGAGTTCTTCATCAAGTGCTACCTTCCCACTGATTCCAATTTTTCGCGGGCTCTGAGTTATTGAACACTCAAAGACCCCGATAACTAAACCGAGTCCGCTCTACGGTTCAACAACTCTTCAGTAAGCTTCTATAAGTACGAGTTTGTACCCGATCACGCCATTCCTAGCCTGTTTGGCTATATCATTGTCGTGACGATTCTAACTGTGCTACCTGCTCCTTATTCTCGAAGCACCAATTTTCGACGATGAACTAACCTTACGTCGATCCTCATCGTCATATCATTTCGCCTCGAACAACAAGCTTGGTTTCGAGTTTGTGTCGTACCCTTGGTTCCAATAACCTTTCACTTCATCATTGTTTGACTTGATGTCATCGTCGATCGATTACATCTTCGTGAAATCTCTCGACAAAGGTGTCGTGATCATCATCATCATTCCGAGCTCTTCCAGGAATTTAATTGAATTCATGATGGGTAATACCATCCTTGCCCCTCGATGATTCCTGTTCTCATCGACCACTTTATTGCCTTCCGTTCAACACAACTTGTTCGTGTTTTGTGTAAACCTTGAGATCACTGCTACCCAGCAGTTGATCTTCCTTACCTCGGAAGTATTACCATCTCTTTTTGTCAAGAATGTGGTGAGAATTTCCCCACCTCTTAATAATTCTTGATATCATAATACTTCTTGCCATCTTCGTTCATTCCTTGGTCCCCGTATTGTTTTCAACCGGAATACCGACAATGGAGCTATGACGTGTGAATTCAAAACTTCTAACAACCCTATTGCTTTGAAGTGAATGGGAGATAGTTCATTCTAAGTCCTTCGCTAATTGAATCACCATTCTGACATTGGTCGTGCAACCCAACCCATATTTCGGGCGCACCTTTCAACCAATGTTTAATTGTGTATGTTTTCCTCGAGCATACTTCCTTATATCATTCGATCTGACAAATGTTATCTCCTTGTTCACTTAATGGTGGAAAACCATCTTTTGGGAATCTCGGTGAATTGCCGTTGAGTTCACCAGACACCTCCTTGTCCTCTCTTTGGGTTAATGATGGACTCTTGTTAACGGAAATCACTTCATAGTTCATTTCCCCGAGAATCTTACAATGTCATCTCGTCAATTTGCATTGCACCTTTTCTTCTCAGGTATCCTAAGTCTGAGGTATCCTGACACCAATCGGATCTGAATCTCGGTCAGATATGATGGTTGGGACAACTTTCCAAGAGTCATGATGTTGATCCTTTGATGACCCGGTAACATGATGTCAT
>NC_057800.1:155924465-155926068 GCF_018294505.1 Triticum aestivum | reverse complement strand
CTGATGGATCCTTCATGTTTCCAAAGTCTGATCTTCACCTGAAGACCTTGTCAATGCTATCTCGAAGCATGTCTATGGTACTCCAATTTTCAACAAGAATATTTGAAGCCCAATGTTAAATGTTTCCTGCCCAATTATCCAAACACCGCTGTATGGGTAATATCATGAAATTTCTCTCCCCTACCTAAGGAGTTTTCTACATAATATCCTGTCATGGATATCATGCTCTGCTTGTCCTTGGGAAGGATATACCCTTGAAATATTTTTTTAAAACATATTTTCCTTTCCATTGTTCTGTTTAATCTGATGATCATATTTTCCTGCCATTGTTGATTTAACCTTTCTTGTGATCTATATGATCTGAGCAGTAATATTCTCCTGCTTATGTAAACACCTCGGTGTACAACTCTGCCAGTGAGACCCTGTTACTTTTGTTGGTGACATTTCGGTAACCACCGATGGACGAGAACTTTGCCTACTGGTCCGCCTCATTCAACGAGCAGGAAAATGGTTCTCTTCGTCCCTCGTCCTTGGTACTGATGTTGTTGCCGACATAACTGATAGGCTATCCTCTGACATACCTTGCTTGCAAGATCACGCAAGACGTCTCCGCCCTTCCTACCTTTAACCCACATGGTGGGCCCATAACCCACAGTTCCACAGGATCGAAACCTGACTCTCCTGTACGCCCCCTGTTCCCAAAGTTATTCCTCCCGCGTGGACTCGTATGTAATTCATGAGCCACCTTCCAATGAGATCGTCAATTCTGGCATCGAACACAATAATTATTCCGTTGCTTGAAACCCCTTTTCACCTTCTGCCTAGGCAATGAACGATTGCCTGGCTGCTTGAAACCTCTTATTGTACCTTCGTACCTTACTCTTGATGTATTCTTTATGTTCAACTCGAGAGATAATCTTATGCTCCTTCATGGGTTAACCCCCAGATTGTTTCCCTCATAAGCATTCTGTCGTAGCCGAGCTGCCCATTACCTATTCGTAAGTACGTTGGAGTTCCCGAGAAAAGGGCGACATCACCATGATGACCTGAAGCAGAGAAATGAAGATGTCAATGTAATGGATCGACCTCTTCAAGAAGAGCAACCTAGACTGAGAAGATTCGTTAGAATTTTGTAACTAGACTTTCCCCTCCTCTAACACCTCTTAAATCTCGGGACGAGATTTCTTGTAGTGGAGGAGAAATGTGACGCCCGGATAATTAGACTACAGTAATCCCTTGCTAATGATACCACGTCACCTCGATTACTGTTGATAATCTCGCGTTAGTTCAAAACTGATTCAAATTCAAATTGAATTAAAAGCAAACAATAAAAGTTTTCAAAAATTAAATCTAAAATGTTCGGGGGTTGTCAAATATTACAAAGTTAATTATGGTGGGGTGCACACATTTTTATAAAGTATCTAGATAGACTAAATAAAATAAAACAGAAAAAAAATAAGAAAAGACAAAGAAAAGTAAAATGGGAGAGGGGGAAAAAACCCCACTGGCCCAACTGGGCCAAGCCCCCACCTGGCCCAGCCGGCCACCCCCTGGCCCGGCCCAACCCCCTCACTCCCTTATTCCCCCCCGGTCGGCAGGAAAC
>NC_057800.1:155923428-155924094 GCF_018294505.1 Triticum aestivum | reverse complement strand
ATGCTCCCCGGCCTCCCTCTCCCTTCTCCTCGCCCGGGCCTCGGCCCCGGCGAGCACGCCGCACCCGAGCTCCCCTCCGTCGCGGATCTCGTCACCGGCGCCCCCCGGTGACCAAATGGTCACGGGGCCGAGCCCGTGGTGCTCAGCGCGCCGCGCAAACACCCCCCCGGCCCCCGTAGCGCGCTCCCGTCGGGGCCCGAACCACCCTGCCGCCTCCGCCGCTCGCCGGCGCCGATTCCTGCCGAGTCCGGTCGCGCCACTGCCATCATTGGATGCGCCGTCCTCCCCGCTTCCGAACGCACCGCCCGCGCCCCTTTTTGGCCACCGAATGACGAAGTCCGGCGAGGTCCGGCGCCCCCTCCGCCGCGGACGCCCACCGGGGCTCCCCAACGCCGGCCGCCGACGTGGCCGCCCGGGGCCACCGCCTGGGCCACTGACTGGTGGGCCCAGGGCCCCCCCCGCCGCCCTGATTGACTCGGTCAGCTGGGCTGACCGGTCCACCCCCCCTGCGTATGACATGGGGGCCCCACCCCCCAGGACGTTTTTTTAAAATAAAAGAAAAGGAAAAAGGAATTTAGATAAATATAATTAATAAAAATAATAATGAATAAAATTAATTAATTAATTAAGTAAATAATTAATTTAATTAATCCTGATTAATTAAAC